>NC_057798.1:381488202-381518605 GCF_018294505.1 Triticum aestivum
CCGGAGTGGCATGCGCCAGGCCGCCCTGGTGCCGGACCCCTCCCCGAGGTCCCTGCACCACCCTGCCCTGCTGCCGTCCTCCTCCCCGCGGCTCCTGCGCCACCCTGCCCCACCAGCCGACCTCTCCGGAGAAGAGGTAATTTTTTCTATTATTTTCCTATTTTTTTGTTCTCTATTTTCTTGATTTGTTTTAGGTTAGTGGTAGGTTTAATTAGGTGTAGGTTAGTGCTAGGTTTAGGTGTAGTTTTGAGTTTTTAGGTTTAGGTTAGTGCTAGGTTTAGGTGTAGTTTTTTCCTGTTTTGTTTTAGGTTAGTGCTAGGTTTAAGAAGAGGAAAAAGGAGAAGGAAGAAGAAGAAGAAGAAGAAGAAGAAGAAGAAGAAGAAGAAAAGGAAAAAAGAGAAAGAAGAAGAAGAAGAAAAAGAGGGTTCCTCAGTGTCGATGGTACCCTAAATAGTAAGTATCGCCAGTGCAAGGTACATGTGGCTGTCGGTGTCAAATACTACATCCACGTCCCACAAGTGACACAGGGGTCCTACGTCTAGCAGCCACGGTTGGGCGGGACAAAAGTTCCCTGGCCAAGCTCACATGACGTGGACCTCGAGAGTTCGGAGCTAGTGTCCGGAGGCGAGTCTGGCTTCATGATGATAGGGGGAGACTGGCGTAACTCCAGGCCTGCCGGTGACACGATCCCCTCCGGCTCTTCAGTGTCAAGCTTTAAACTCCCGTCTTCGAACCCGGTGATGCGCTCCGGATCTAAGTTTAGAGCGGTGGTTGGGGCCGCGAACCCTTGGAAGATCAAGTCTCCTCAGATATCAGCGACATAGTTCAGATTTCCAAAACCGATCTGATGACCAGGGGTGTAGCTGTCGATCTGCTCCAAATGGCCAATCGAGTTGGTGCACAGTGCGAAGCCGTCGAATACGAAAACTTGGCCGGGGAGAAAAGTCTCCCTCAAGGCGGTATTGTTGTGGATGATCGATGGAGCCATCGAGCCTTCTAGCGACGACACAGAGGAACTCTCAATGAAAGCACCAATGTCGGTGTCAAAACCAGCAGATCTCTGGTAGGGGGTCCCGAACTATGCGTCGAAGGATCAAAGGTAACAGGAGGCAAGGGACACGATGTTTTACCCAGGTTCGGGCCCTCTTAATGGAGGTAATACCCTACTTCCTACTTGATTGACGTTGATGAGTATACGGGTTACAAGAGTTGATCTACCTCGAGATCGTAATGGCTAAACCCTAGATGTCTAGCCTGTATGACTATGATTGCCTCTACGAACTAAACCCTCCGGTTTATATAGACACCAGAGGGGCCTAGGGTTTGTACAGAGTCGGTTTACAGAGAAAGGAAGATACATTATCCGAATGCCAAGCTCGCCATCCACGCAAAGGAGAGTCCCATCCTGACACGAGGGAGGGCCTTCTGTCTTGTATCTTCACGGCCCATTAGTTCGACCCATGTAAGATAAGCCGTCTCCTTGAGGACCCCATAATCCAGGACTCCCTCACCTACCCCAGAAACACTAATGGCCACCTATGAGAGGCTCAAGGCCGATTTTGAGGAGATAGTCGCCGTTGAGAAGCAGTATTTCCCTGGCAAGGCGATGGCCCCGGGAGGGATGGAATCCCCCGGTGAGCTGCACAAGGTAAAAAACATAATGGCTTACCATAGTTGTGGTTTTTGATTATTTGTAATGTGCTTGCTAATATGTTAGGGTTGTGCAGCTGCCGGTGGACATCCTTGATGATTCCGATGTCGCGCGCCATCCTATGGACAATGCCCCAGAGATTGTTTTCGATGTCGCGGTCCGTCCTATGGACATCGCCCCGGAGATCGATTTTGATGCCGATGTCCGTCCTATGGACATCGCCCCAGAGATCGATTCCGATGTCGTGGTTCGTCCTATGGACATCGCCCTAGAGATCGATTCCCATGCCGCTGTCCGTGCTGTGGTCACTGCCCGAGAGATCGATGACAAGAAATAGTTGGTCGCGCTAATCCTTCAAGGTAGTTTGCATTGTGTTTAATTACCAGAACGATGCATGTTATCAAACCATCTTAGGGCAAGTGCACTGTCTTGTGCGGGTGGTACTTGCTACTTTTGTTTGATAGTGAATCATCCGAACCCTCTCCGAGTTATGGAAATAGATGTATCCTCACCAGCTTTTGATGTAATATATGGCATGCTTATATGTAAGTTTGAACTGTTTATCATATCAACAGGGCTTGGTTGATGATTCTTGATGTTAGTAGGCTAGCTACTATGCGAGCTATAATACTTGCAAAACACTCACCGAAGAGAAATGTTGGGGCTGATGAGCTTGTGGTACGCTTATAGGTTTGATCCGTCATCAATCGGCCAATAGCCCAAGCTCCTAAAATTGTGGGCTTAGCGATCGATCAAACAATAGTCCACAATTAAACATTAATTCTCATTAAACTCAAAGAGTTGGTTCACGTATACATTCATGCCTCATTTGGTTCAGAGGGTAGAAAAATCGTAGCAATAGGAAAGTCATAGGAAATGAGATGACATGTATCTTAAATCCTATGAGTAGGAATAGGATAGGAGATGCCCTTTGATTCACATCATAGGATTTTTTTTCCATTGAGTCTAGGCTAATGTTTATTTCCCTATGAAATGTGGAGGATAGGAAGAATTCCTCCATAGGAATATGATTCCATTCCTATAAACCAAAAGGCTCTATAGAAAATTTTCCTATAGAAATCATATCCTATGAAATTCCAACAAGATTCCTCTAAACCAAAGGAGGCCTCACGTTAATAGCCATCTGTAGGATCGAAAGTATGTCTAGAGGGGGGGTGATTAGACATACTTGACCAAATAAAAACTTATCCTTTTCCCAATTTTAGTCTTTGGCAGATTTTAGCTAACTTAGCACAAGTCAAGCAATCTTAACACAATTCAAGCAAGCATGCAAAGAGTATATGAGCAGCAGAAAGTAAAGCATGCAACTTGCAAGAATGTAAAGGGAAGGGTTTGGAGAATTCAAACACAATTGGAGACACGGATGTTTTTGTCGTGGTTCTGATAGGTGGTGCTATCGTACATCCACGTTGATGGAGACTTCAACCCATGAAGGGTAACGGCTGTGCGAGTCCACGGAGGGCTCCACCCACGAAGGGTCCACGAAGAAGCAACCTTGTCTATCCCACCATTGCCTTCACCCACGAAGGACTTGCCTCACTAGCGGTAGATCTTCACGAAGTAGGCGATCTTCTTGCCCTTACAAACTCCTTGGTTCAACTCCACAATCTTGTCGGAGGTTCCCAAGTGACACCTAGCCAATCTAGGAGACACCACTCTCCAAGAAGTAACAAATGGTGTGTTGATGATGAACTCCTTGCTCTTGTGCTTCAAATGATAGTCTCCCCAACACTCAACTCTCTCTCACAGGATTTGGATTTGGTGGAAAGAAGATTTGAGTGGAAAGCAACTTGGGGAAGGCTAGAGATCAAGATTCATATGGTAGGAATGGAATATCTTGGCCTTAACACAAGTGTAGGTGGTTCTCTCTCAGAAAATGTAAGTTGGAAGCGTAGCTTTGTTCTGATGGCTCTCTCCATGAATGAAGAGGAGATGGAGGGGTATATATAGCCTCCACACAAAATCTAACCATTACACACAACTTGCCAATCTCGGTGGAACCGAATTGAGAAACTCGGTCGGACCGATTCAGCAAATCTAATGACCGTTAGGATTTTCGGTGGGACCGACATGCAACTCGGTAGGACCGATATGGTTAGGGTTAGGGAATAGCATAATCTCGGTGAGACCAATTACACAAACTCGGTGGGACCGATTTTGGTAATAAGTTAACCAGAGAGTTGGTCAGGTAAACTCGGTGGGACCGGTTCGCTCATTTCAGTGAGACCGAAATGTTACGAAAAGGAAACAGAGAGTTTACATTGCAATCTCGGTGGGACCGATCGCTCATCTCGGTGGTACCAAAACGTTACGAAGGGAAACAGAGAGATTACAATCCCATCTCGGTGAGACCGAGATCCCTATCGGTGAGACCGATTTGCCTAGGGTTTGTGGCAGTGGCTATGACATCTGAACTCGGTGGCACCGGATAGAAAGAATCGGTGGGGCCGAGTTTGACTTTTGGTTTAGGTCATATGTGGATGTGAGAAAGTAGTTGAGGACTTTGGAGCATATCACTAAGCATTTTGAGCAAGCAAGCCATTAAGCAACACCTCATCCCTCCTTGATAGTATTGGCTTTTCCTATAGACTCAATGTGATCTTGGATCACTAAAATATAAAATGTAGAGTCTTGAGCTTTGAGCTTGAGCCAATCCTTTTGTCCTTAGCATTTTGAGGGGTCCACTTTTCTCATCCATGCCATGCCAATCATTGAGCTTTCCTGAAATATTCATCTTGAGATAGCATTAGCTCAATGAGCTATATGTTGTTAGGAATTACCAAAACCACCTAGGGATAGTTGCACTTCCAATCTCCCCCTTTTTGGTAATTGATGACAACATATAGATCAAAGCTCCGACAAATGATAATAAGAGTGAAAAACATTGTCGCTCTGAGAAGTATGTGAAATGTAAGAGCTCCCCCTAAATGTGTGCATAGTTTAAGATTTGCTTTGGACTGCAAATGCACAATGAGTTAGGATCATGGGTTACTCTTACATGTCACATACATCTTGGTGGAGCGCTCAAAATGATAATAATTAAATACATGCACTCATCACCAAGCAAAGTGAATGATCATATAGATATAAAAGGATAATGTCATCCAACAAGCATTAAGGTAGCATATGATCAAACACATGATCATCCAAGTATCTCACAAAAGCATAGAGTATCTCAAACAAGCAAATAAAGTTCAACCACCAAAACAAGAGAGAACAAAAGCAACACTCTCTCTCAAAGCGTATGATCTATACATTTTCTCCCCCTTTGGCAACAAGTTACCAAAAAGTTCATAGAAAATGCATAGTACTAAATCGACTCTCAGGCTTGGTATTCAGGTGGTGGTGTAGACAGAACTCCAAGGACGAGGGCATCAGTTGATGTAGATGGAGCTGGTGGAGTAGGTGCTGGAGCTGGAGGCACTGAAGTTGTAGCTGGTGCAGATGAAGTTGCTCTAGTGTCTGGAACAGGCACTGCAGCTGATCTCTGACTCCTGGGCACTCTAGCAAAAGCATTAGTGGTAGTCTTGCCCTTCCTCTCCTGCATGTCATCCTGAAGTTGCTCAACAACTGACTGTATCTCAGTGACCTTCACATCTAAGTCATAGAACTTCTGCTCCATGATCCTCTCCAAGCTCTCCTGGTTTTGAGTCAGGGTGGCCAATCCCTTCTCAATCCTCAAAGTGGAGGAAATCAAGTAGCCAAGATGATCTTGCTTGCTCTTCAGGAAATACTGAGATGCCTCATCAATGGTTGGCATCTTTGCAGCCTTTTCAGTCCTTGCCTTCTCCTTCTTTGCTTGTGCTTGCATAGAAGATGGTTCATTTTCATCCATAACCACTGTATTGTCCTCAAAATCTGGATAGATGGGCATGTGTTCCTTGTCCAAGAGGTATGTGCCAGTGCCCATCTTGGAGTTGATTAGCTCCTGGATCTGTGGGGCATACCCACAACTTCTCTTTTGATCAGCAGCTGTTCTCTTGATAGTTTCCACTATGAGGCTCATGACCTTGAACTTTTGAGGCACATCAAATATGTGAAGTAGGTTGATAGCATGGCCTCTGATCATCTTGTGATCACCTGACTTAGGCAAAAGAGTGTGCCTGAGGATCCAGTTGATTGTTGGCAATCCTGACAGAAGGTGATGTACTGATCCAAACTTGTGTGTCTCAACATCAGCATCTGGGATCTCTCTGTACATATGTGCCATGGAGTTGTGATCCTTCTTCTTCTTGGCATAGACATCCAAGTCATCCTCATTCTCCTTAGGAGCATTGATCAATTTTGCCCATTCTTCAACTGATGATTGGTACCTAGTACCTTCAGACATCCAGACAATGCTTCCATATGCATAGAAGTGAGCCGTGGAGTAGAACTGCATAATAAGCTCATCATTCCACTTTGTGAGCTTCTGCCCAACAAAGTCATCCACTCCACAAGCATTGAAACTGTCATACACTCCTGGATAATGCTCTTCATTCTTCCTGATGTACTCCCAGTCCACCCATCTCATATCACAGACTATAGGCTTCTTGTCAAGCAGCACTGTCTCATAGAAGTCCTGCTGTTCCTTTGTATGGAACCTGTAGTCCACAACAGTTCTCCTCTTGACTGCACAGGGATCAGTCAATCTCCACTGTCTGAGTCCTGCATCCTTCCTCAACTTCATATCCTCAGCTACAGGATGAACATCATTGTGATCTGGAATTTTGGGCTTCAACTTTCTCAAGACATGTTCCTCATCATCTTCTTCTTCAACAGCAGCTTCAGGCACCGGGGCCTTGTTCTTCTCTCCAGCAGGAATGTTCCTTGTATTCCTATTGGGTGCAGCTTTGGGCTTTGGAGCAGCTGCCTTGGGAGCTTCTTTGGGCTTTGATGGAGCAGCCCCTGACCTGATGGCATCACCCATAAGCTTTTGAGCTTTAGATGCTAGTGTAGCAACCTCTTCCTCTTCTTCTTCTGAATCTCTCCTCATAGAGGGCTTGCCAAGAACCTTGGCAGTAGTGGTTCTGACTCTCTTCTTCTTCTTGTCCTGGCCAGCAGCTTCATCTTTAGACTCAATGGTGAACTTCATGGTTTCACCAGTGGCAACCTTCCTAGGTTTGGAAGTGGGAATCCTTCTTGCAGGTGCCTTCTTCTGCATTCCTGGCTTAGTGGCAGCAGTTGTGCCATACTCCTTCTTGAGCACCTTCTTCTTGGAAGTGGCCTCATCCTCAACAGCCACATAGTCTTCATCCTCAGACTCTGAGGTTCTGTTCTTTCTGGCCCTGGTGGCTGCCTTGGGTAAGTTGCTGGGTGTGCTCCTGCTTCCATCATCATAGCTGCTAGAGGGACTAGTGCCCTCACTCATCTGAACCTGTTCCTCAGACTTGTTCTGACTGTCACTCTGATCAGACATGTTGCAAACACTGACAGCAGACCCTGTGAATAGATATAGATGAGGTAGAGTAGATGAGCATCACAAAATACAGAGGGTTTTGCAAAAGAATGAGTCAAAAACTTAGTTTTAGTTTTCCACAGAAAGCATTTGGAATCTACCGATTTGTAAACTCGGTGATACCGAAGCAGCTTTTGGAACCTAAACTAGTGAACTCGGTCAGACCGAGTCACAGTTCGGTGGCACCGAGACTGCTAGGGTTTCACAAAGTCCTGAACTCGGTCACACCGATTTGCAATTCTCGGTCAGACCGAGAATCCCATGTGCAATGGCCTTGGCCAAATCAGTGGAACCGATTTCTACAACTCAGTTGGTCCGAGATGGTTTCGGCGGAAACCTAAACCTAAATTTTCAGTTCACAACTAAACTACAGAGTGTTTTCGCTGGATAAGATGATCTCAATCGTGGCAAGATACATGGCAAAGCAATGTGCTAGGAATTCAGAGTGGCATTAGCACAAGGATCAAGTCCATACCCTAGTTCGGCGATGGACATGCTACGACGGCAACGGTGGAGACGATTCCCGTTGACGGCGGCGAAGACCAACGGCGGGAGGCAGCTGGCGACGAGGAGGATGATCCGGAGACCCAGGGAGGCAGAGCAGGCTGAGCGCAGGTGAAAGAGTTCGGAGAAATTTTCAAATTTTGGCCCGTGGATATAGATATAGCCTGACCCAGTCGGTGTGACCGAGTGGAACAACTTGGTGGCACTGAGATGCATAACTGCAAGCAGTTACTGCAACTCGGTGTGACCGAAAAGTTCAAATCGGTTGCACTGAGATTGAAAACCTAGATCGACTTAGTGATCTCGGTATGACCGAAATGGAAGAATCGTCAGACTAAAACGCACAAAGAAGTTTTGGAAGTTTAAGTCTATGACGAATCGGGGACTCCAAGTGCTCCTCACATAGAGTGGTTCGAATCTGACTTGATCAAACTTTGTGATGTAGCATGAATAGAGTTTGAGACAAGAAAAGCATAGATAGCTAGAGAGGGTTCTTAGGCATTCTTGTCCATCCACTTGGCAATAGAAAAGAAACCAAACAATGAAAACAACAAGTGGATGTCCTCGAATGAGTAAAATATGCAACCAACATGCTCACACAATAAAATGGCAAATGAAATATGTGGCAAGGCATGCACAACCAATTCTAGCATCTATCAAGCAATTGGCGATGACCTAGTCATTTATATATGAGTATATTGACTTAGGAGTCAAATGAGAACATTTGATCATAGGTCATACTCATCGTTTAAGTTCAAGTGGGGTTGCCACTTTTACATAATGCATTGTTGTGTTCACACCATTAGAGCTGCTTTGACTCGATTCTTAGAGTAAAGCTCCCCCTAGATGTGAGATCCCCCCTAAGAGGGATGAACTAACCTTGGGTTTTGTCGATGATGACTTCATGTAGGTGTTGAAGATGTGGATGCTCAATGCTGATGTAGATCGTTTGGAGCAATTCTTTGGAGTGAGTTGCACTTTCAGTACCTACACGGGTTAGTCCCACAAGGAACAAACAAGGATATCCATAGACATAGAGTGATGCACACACAAGATGATGTCTATGAAAGCATTAGGTTACCTTGTCCCTTGTCTTACCAACAAGAGGGTTTGTGACTCCATGAACTAGTGCAAGATGTGGAAGTTGATTGCACTTGTTCTTGCCAAAATGATATCAGTGAAATATGTTGGCGGAGTCATCCTCAAGAACTCTCTAGTTCTTCTTCTTCGGGATCCACATCATCTTGATGGGAATCCTTGGAGTTGTAGTTGTACTTGATGAAGTAGAACTTGATGTAGTCTTGGGAACCCACTTGACCAAGGCCTTAGGAGCTTCTTCAAATGCATCAATCTCCTCTTGAAGCTTATCCTTGCCTTTTTGCTTGTGGTCTTGTGGTGGAAGATCATCTTGAGCTTGTGTCCCTTTGAAGGAAGTAGGATGATACTTCTCTTGTTGAGGAACAAACTTCGTCTTGAGGTATTGATCTTCTTCCCACTCAACTCCATTAGCATTGAACTTTCGTTCAAAACCAACACCTTGGTTCTTCTGGTGCCTTCCTTGCTTGCGTATAATTTCCTCGAATTGCTTACTCCCGGCAAGGCTCTTGTAAACACCTTTCTCTATAATTCCCTTCAATAAGATATTTTCTTGCTCAAGTGTAACTTGTCTAAGAGAATCATTAGTGGAATCAAGAGAACTACTAGAAGCAACAATATTGGATTTAACATGATTATTGTTACTACTAGAGGAAGAATCTTCCTTGTTCTTGTTACTAGACTTGACTTGAGGCATGTAAGTAGATAAGAGTAAATGCTTGGCAATGTAAGAAGAACTTTTCTTGCAAAGATCATCATTGATTGCCTTTAAGAACTCATGCTCTTGCTCAAGGTTGAGCTTTTCAAAGCATAACTTCTCATGAGTCCTTAAAAGTTCTCGATGATCGTCTAAGATAGTTTCATGAGCTAACTTAAGAGTGTTTAGCTCTTTAGTTATAAGCTCAATCTTCTCCTTATCATTGTCATTTGTTTTATCTTGATTAGCATGATTAATTGATGTTTCATCATAATATTCATCACTAGAGTTGTCAACAAGTAAATCCTCATCACCTAACAAGTCATCTTCATCACTATTGAAATCAACATACTCGGGGTGTGATACCTTTGGGCCTTTAGCCATGAAGCATCTTCCAAGTCCTTCATTTGGTGAACCAAATATGTCGTAGGAGTTGGTTGACACAAGTGCTAGACCGACAACACCTTCATATTGAGTATATTCGGAGTCAGAGTGATAGCTTCTCTCGGAGTGATTGTCGGAGTCGGAGCCGGATACCCATTCACCAACATGAGCTTGATGTCTTCGTTTTGTGTAGCTCCTTGATGACTTGTCCTTCCTTTCCGAATCCTTGCTTCTCCGGGATGTTCTTCGTTCATAATGATCATCTCTACTCCTCTCTCTTGGTGGCGATTCTTCTCTTCTACTTCTTCTTTTTGGAGAGTCTTCTCTTCTTTTGTAGGGTGTCGTACACTCATTGGAATAGTGTCCGGGTCTTCCACAATTGTAGCAATTACGCTCTCGACTAGAAGATCTTTTGTCATTGTAGGACCTTGACTTGGAACTTCTCTCTTTGCTTCTACTCTTGTAAAACTTGTTGAAGTTCTTCACCATTAGGCTCAATTGTTCATTGAAGGTTTGTTTCTCACTTGATGATGCGGGAGATTCACATGAGGCTTTGTAAGCACCACTTGACTTGTTGTGAAGTTCTTCCTTATCCTTGAGTGACATCTCATGAGCAACAATTCTTCCAATGACTTCCGTTGGCCTGAGATCTTTGTAGTTTGGCATCATTTGGATCAATGTGCACACGGTATCATATTTTTCGTCCAAAGCTCTTAGGATCTTCTTGATGATGAGTTTGTCAGTCATCTCTTCACTTCCTAAGCCGGCAATCTCATTTGTGATAAGAGCAAGCCTAGAGTATATTTCAGCGACACCTTAACCATCCTTCATTTTGAACTTGTCAAGCTGACTTTGAAGCACATCCAACTTGGAATCCTTGACGGAGTCGATACCTTCGTGCATATCAATCAAAGTATTCCAAATTTCCTTTGCATTCTCAAGACGGCTGATTTTTCTGAATTCTTCGGGGCACAATCCGTTGAAGAGGATATCACAAGCTTGAGCATTGTATTGCAGCATCTTCAACTCTTCCGCGCTAGCTTCACGATTTGGTTCTCTCCCATCAAAGAATTCACCTTGCAAGCCAATACACACAATAGCCCAAACGGCGGGGTTATGTCCAAGAATATGCATTTTCATCTTATGCTTCTAACTAGCAAAATTAGTACCATAAAAGTAAGGACCTCTATGGTGATAGTTTTCCTCGCTAGATGCCATACTCTCCTAGGTTGTGAAACCAAGGCTATGACTACCAAAAGCTATGGAAATCAAAGCAAATGGAGACCAAAGCTCTGATACCACTTGTAGGATCGAAAGTATGTCTAGAGGGGGGGGGGTGATTAGACATACTTGACCAAATAAAAACTTATCCTTTCCCAATTTTAGTCTTTGGCAGATTTTAGCTAACTTAGCACAAGTCAAGCAATCTTAACACAATTCAGGCAAGCATACAAAGAGTATATGAGCAGCGGAAAGTAAATCATGCAACTTGCAAGAATGTAAAGGGAAGGGTTTGGAGAATTCAAACGCAATTGGAGACACAGATGTTTTTGTCGTGGTTCCGATAGGTGGTGCTATCATACATCCACGTTGATGGAGACTTCAACCCATGAAGGGTAACGGCTGTGCGAGTCCACGGAGGGCTCCACCCACGAAGGGTCCACGAAGAAGCAACCTTGTCTATCCCACCATGGTCGTCGCCCACGAAGGACTTGCCTCACTAGCGGCAGATCTTCACGAAGTAGGCGATCTCCTTGCCCTTACAAACTCCTTGGTTCAACTCCACAATCTTGTCGGAGGCTCCCAAGTGACACCTAGACAATCTAGGAGACACCTCTCTCCAAGAAGTAACAAATGGTGTGTTGATGATGAACTCCTTGCTCTTGTGCTTCAAATGATAGTCTCCCCAACACTCAACTCTCTCTCACAGGATTTGGATTTGGTGGAAAGAAGATTTGAGTGGAAAACAACTTGGGGAAGGCTAGAGATCAAGATTCATATGGTAGGAATGGAATATCTTGGCCTCAACACAAGTGTAGGTGGTTCTCTCTCAGAAAATGTAAGTTGGAAGTGTAGGTTCGTTCTGATGGCTCTCTCCACAAATGAAGAGGAGGTGGAGGGGTATATATAGCCTCCACACAAAATCTAACCGTTACACACAACTTGCCAATCTCGGTGGGACTGAATTGAGAAACTTGGTCGGACCGATTCAGCAAATCTAGTGACCGTTAGGATTTTTGGTGGGACAGACATGCAACTCGGTAGGACCGATATGGTTAGGGTTAGGGCATAACGTAATCTCGGAGAGACCGATTACACAAACTCGGTGGGACCGATTTTGGTAATAAGCTAACCAGAGAGTTGGTCAGGTAAACTCGGTGGGACCGGTTTGCTCATTTTGGTGAGACTGAAATGTTACAAAAAGGAAACAGAGAGTTTACATTGCAATCTCGGTGGGACCGATCGCTCATCTCGGTGGTACCGAAACATTACGAAGGGAAACAGAGAGATTACAATCCCATCTCGGTGAGACCGAGATCCCTATCGGTGAGACTGATTTGCCTAGGGTTTGTGGCAGTGGCTATGCCATCTGAACTCGGTGGCGCGGGATAGAAAGAATCGGTGGGGCCGAGTTTGACTTTTGGTTTAGGTCATATGTGGATGTGAGAAAGTAGTTGAGGGATTTGGAGCATATCACTAAGCATTTTGAGCAAGCAAGCCATTAAGCAACACCTCATCCCTCCTTGATAGTATCGGCTTTTCCTATAGACTCAATGTGATATTGGATCACTAAAATATAAAATGTAGCCAATCCTTTTGTCCTTAGCATTTTGAGGGGTCCACTTTTCTCATCCATGCCATGCCAATCATTGAGCTTCCCTAAAATATTCATCTTGAGATAACATTAGCTCAATGAGCTATATGTTGTTAGGAATTACCAAAACCACCTAGGGATAGTTGCACTTTCACCATCAAAATTGGCACGTACTTGTAACATGCGTGAATGTGTAATTTTTTTGTTGGAAGCGTGAATGTGTAGTGACGTCGTGCTTTCGGAGGGGCTACAGAGAGAGTGTACATGTGTTAGAGGGGTTGTGGGATGGAGAGAGATCTACAGAGAGAGAAAGACCCTCTTTCTACTCCTAATCGTTAGATTGACAAATGATATTTTTTTAGAACACAAAATCATAGCAGTACAAAGACGTACAAATCCTAGGCGGGCTAGTTTGGCCTAGTGGGTTTCAGTGATATGACGTGTTACAGTGCCGTCCAGTCTTGGCGTGTGGTAGAAGTATTGCGGGTACGGTAAGTTTTCTTGGAGAAGTGGAATTCAACGAAGTCATGATGGTTCCTTCGTCCGACCAACTTATAGTGGGAAAGGTTGGGCATGCACTACGACCGGGGTGAACCAGGATAATTTTCTGCATGGTAGGTGGACCAGGATGGTCGATGTCCCACATGTCGGCGAATGAAAGTATTCTTTCCGATATCAAGGACGAGCAACGAGTATTCATTGTTTATTTTTTATGAAAGCTATTTTCTCCACTGTTACGACGGAGGAGTGTGAAACACGGCAGCCCAGTGAACTTGGCATGGGCACAACTCCCTCCTTCCTCATGTACCACAGTGTTGCCTATAAGGTTGGCTATAAGGTTACAACTTTTTCTCACTTTCTCTCTATCTATTTCCTCTCAGATTTTTTTACCTTCTTTTTTTAGACATAATTGTTTTTTATACCTCTAGTTTTAGAATTAGTTTTTTAAACCTAGGAGCACGTGTAGAGACGGGCTCTTGGAGAGCCCACTCCTTGACTTTGTCAATGCCTCTCTCTCCTCCACATAAGCGGGCTTATAGCCCAGTATTTTACTACCTACTTGCTATGAATGCGGGCAGCTGGTGTCTGAGGGGGGAGCGCGCACAGGACGGGGGAGGGGTTTTCTGGTGGGCCAGGGCAGTCAGAAGTGGGCTTGGAAGCGGTCTGGAATCCCGCATGGACCACCTCACATTATCACCATATTTCTTGGAGTCCGTGCACGGAGGGCGGGCGATCTCTTCTCCCTCCGCTGTCTCTCTCTTCTCAGCCGACACCCACCAAGCGATTAGATTTCGGTTATCGATGGTTTATTCAATTACAGTCCCACATGTCAGTGAAAATCCAAGACAATGCGTGTCCCCTCTAGTGAGCGGCATGCGAGCCGGACTGTCGGGGGTGCGACGCGAATGTGACAGGGATGCTTTAAGTGTGCCGCCTTTTCCATTTGAACTTGCAAAGTGTAACATTTTTGTGCGATCAATCGATAGAATCCAGAACAAAATGACGCGGACGGGACTTTCCCGCGCATTAGGTGGGCTAGTTTGAGTGGTATGACGTGCTACAGCGCAAACAAAACACATTTCAAATTAACCGGATGAAATTCATTACATTTCGAAAACTTTTCCTATAAACTGGACGAAATTCATTAGATATTTTACACAACCGTACTAAAACCTACTGTAAACCTAATCTAAATGATCGACGGCGCCCGACCACCATGTCCGGCCATGAGCCACGAGAACTGACGCTCTGGCTATTGCCTTTGCCTCCTCCTCATCCGCCTCAGCTTTGTCCAGCTCCGCCTCGATAACCTCCTCCTCCGGAGCACATGGTTCTGAAGATTTCCGCCTCCACGTCGCCGTCAAACAGCTAATCGGCCACCGATGTTTACCCTACCAAGCTTGGCGTTGATTGAGTGGAGGAGCGGTGGCCTTCCTGGGACCAGAGTGGCGGTGACCTACCATGTACTACTCTTTCTCGCTACCTGCGGCGCCCGCGCATGCACGCTGGCTTCGTGATCATGGCGGCGGAGGGCAGCCAGGGGGAGCCGGCGATGTCCTTCGTCTGCTCCTGCGACAGTACGTCCAAGAGAGCTTTGGAGCGCGCCCGGAGTGGAGCCGCCGATGTCCTTCGTCTGCTCCTGCGACTGTACGTCCAAGAGAGCTTTCGAGCGCGAGGAGGCCATGGTTGGAGTGGTGCCGACAGAAGGAAGGGACCGAAGGAGAATGACGGTGGGTCTTTGGCTATGGCTGGGAGCTGGGGCTGGAGTTAATATAGCAGTCGAATGTCAATGAGCCGCGGTAGATGGATGGATGGCTAGCACCGGAGTAGGTTCATCGACAACCGCATGTCATTAATGTGGGCGGCGAACGGACGGATGGTCGTGGTGTCGCTAACGTGGAGCAGTCGCTTGCACCGGGATGCCACGCGGGTGGCGCTCTCTCGGTCGTCGCGCTGCTGCAATGCCGACGCCAGTGAGAGGTCGCGCCGGGCGTGAATGCGGCATTGACGTTCTGGATCCACGTTGACCGTTTCAGATGGGAAGCGTGCGCTAGCGCTGGAAGGGGTTTCGGTACGCCAGGGCGGTCAGACGCTGGCGTGGTGGTAAAATATGAACTCATGGATGACGAGCCTTTGAAGTGTGTGCGACACGTATAGACAACAAGGCGTCCATGCAACTGCTCTTGTCGCCATCTAGCCTCCGACGACAACCATTAGACACCACACAACCATGCATAACTTACAAATAATGGATGAATCGATCAAACACACACTCGTGTGCAGTGGTACTATGATCGATCGCTCACGATACATATATAGGTACCATAGTCCTCCCTAGCTAGGTTGTTTTATAGATTGTCATTGTGATGGATGATATACATGAGTAAGGCGCCGAGTCATGTCGTCATGTCGTGTGCAGAGCCATGGCTAATGTCGAGCAGCTCGGCGCCCAAGCACGAGTATCACATTGGTGTTGAGCCAGGTGAATACATGCTCGTGTCCGTGGAGGCGCATAGATAGATAGATACAGAACACGAGCTGATGAGGCACATACGGACTGTTTGACTGGTCAACCAGACAAATACAGAGCTATACGCTAAGCCTGTAACCGTATAATCACCATATCTCGTATACAATGATCAAAGTGAGCTATCGAGACAAGTTTGATGACAGCCAATGCATTTTACTCGGTAATAAATCACCAGGACTAAAGGGGAATCCAAATTTCCATCGTCTTCTGTCCTTGAGATCTTGACAAACCAATGCACTATATATGGTTGTCCGGCCACTCCGCCCTAGAGCTCTCACCAAGCGTCGTTCATGCCACCGCACCGCACACTAACCGCTAAGCAAGCGATGGCATCCCGCCGCTTAGTTCCTCGTCGCCCACGATCGCACACAAAGTGGTAGGGCCCGCCGTGCCGAGTTCATCGCCGCTCGCGACCTCACAACTACGTGGGCGGACTTTGAAGCTACCAAGGCTGAAAGGGCGGTAGAGCAAGAGGCGGCCAAATCCGCACAGAGGGAGCGGAAAAGGTAGAAAGCACTCACGAAAAGAGAGGCCTGCTGCTGCAAGAAAGAAGAGGACGCACACGCTGCTGCAGAGAGCTCGGTGGAGATCCAAGCACGGTGGGGTGTCGCCGACAAAGCCAGGAAGGAGAATGACGGCGTCTGGCCAGCATGTGAGAAGTAGTAGTACTAGTAGTAGCGTGTGTGTGTCTGTGTAGCCCGTATGTTTGTTCAATTAATTACAAGCATGTACCAGTACTAGTTACTACTGTGGTTTTTGGAGCAAATTACCAGTACATTAGCCTAGACTCAATGGGAAAATTCCTATCCTATGCATCAAATGGCATCTCTTTCTCTATAGTAATTGAGATGCATGTCGTCTCACTTCCTATGATTTTCATATTCCTATAAAATTCTTATCCTATGAACCAAAGGAGGCCTCTGCTGGAGCACAGTACTACTGTAGCTAACAGTACCGCTGGTATAGTAGTTTTCTTTAAGAAGCGGAATTCGACGAAGTCCGAGCAACTTCACAGTGGGAAAGGTTGGGCCTGTGATTTCATGGCTCATTAGTCATTATTACTGCGGTGCGACGACCGGGGTGACTCTCCCTTGGAGCTCTACATGCATGGCAAGTGGACCAGGATGGTGGACGTCCCACATGTCGGCGAATGGAAGTATTCTTTCCGATATCAAGGAGCAAGGAAACCGCATGGTATAGTATCACTTCTGATTTATATTTTTTTTATTTTTGATGAAAGCTAGCGTTTCAACTCTTACGACAAAGGAGTGCCAAACACGACACATGTTGGATGTCCTACACGTCAGCGAAAGGAGTGGGACATGAACAACATGGTAGAGCGTCTCCACTTCTTCCACTTCTAGGTCGAAGACCACACATAGTACTAGTGGTATGAACGATACAGTGCGACCCGGAGAGAAAGACACATCTAGTTGGAAGGTCTCGGGCAAAACTACTCAATTATTGCACTCAGTTTCCTAAGAAATTGTGGTAAAAAACGTTACTTGCAGTGCATGCATTCGTGACCAATATAAATGACCAATAAAAAACTAGTACATGCACGCAATGATTTAATGGACATTGTAATCTCAACATGGGATGGGGAGCTCTAAATTTGAATTTGAAACTTATAAAACGAAAATTTTCAAAACAAATGAACTGGAAGAGAGGGAGTATACCGTAGGACATCCCATACGAAACAAGTCCCCTGGTTTGTCACGTCGAAGATGTGGTTAGAAAGGAGCACAACGTCTTCGTACTCGTACGGCAACAAATCGGCCGCAGACAGCATGGTCCACCTTTGACCGCCATGTGCAGGGTTCGTGAAAGCAATCGCAATGTCGAACACCGTGCTGAGAGTGTAATTTGTGTTGGCGGACGACCTTATTGGGGCTTCCGGGATTGCTATCTGCTTCAATCTCACTGTGGTTCCATCGTACCAATTCAGGCGATGGCCCATTGCATGGCTGATCCCAATGTTGGACAAAGGTTCTACGGGTACGGTGTCACCATTGTAAATGTTGTGGAAATTGATGTTGGTACCCTCCCGTACATATGCAAGCCAATCTCCACTGGCACCAAGCCTAACCTGTGAATAGTGGGTAGCGGGGGAATTCGGAAAGACACGGAAGTAGTCTTTAGAATGCATTTACTACATGATCAAACTCATCACTTACCTGCTCATTGGACAAAATCCGAGTGCCCCTCAACGTCAGCATCTCAAGGGGCATCAACTTGCAACTACGGCCACGCCGTGCTGGAGAGACCCCCAGGGAAACATCCTCGTGCATTGCACGTAACATCAAGATGCATTTGTATGAGTAGTTTATCTTGTGAGAGAAAAGGATGAAGGAGGGAAGGCCTTATTTGCAAATGTGGAGAGGGGTGTGGGTATATTTTTGCAAAATTGCCATAGTTTCCTTCCTACCCGTCAGATATAAATCGGACGGCCTATAGTGCAGGATGGCAGGCACACCATCATCACCAACTCTGTTTTTATAAGAGTAGAGATAAAAAAGAAGAGGAGTAGAAGTAGTAGAAGAAGAGTAGAGATAGAGATTAGGAAGCTGGCGGGCGGTTCGTTGTACAACACGTTCTCGTCCATCCACTAGCCCGAAATTAAAGCACACATGACATTTATAGCAACTGGGATTAGTTGTTTTCTGGGCGCATGGACCAACGCGGACTAGCGGACCTGGTCGCCCTTTTCCGAGCACACCTTCGAAAAGTACATGCGAAACATGCATGCATGCAAACCTTTTGTGACCAAACCGTGTGAAGCGGAGCGGTAGGGTGTCGAACTGTAGCCTGCATGTTGCAGCCATGTCATCCACACGCAACCTAAAGGCCAATTCATACTCCGCTGGACTATATTGTACAATTGTGCATTGTTTGGCACGAACATTCCTTGGAGCTCGTGCTGCAACTGGCGTACTCCAAAGCCCACTTCCCTTCTCCTTCCTCTTCCACCACCCGCGCACGTCAGCGGGAAGCAACCGGTCAACCCTTATATAGGAGTGCTAGCACAAAGAGATGCATGCATGACCACTAGAAATTTCTTTCTCTTATCTTTATGAAATAAATGTGGCATGAAACTCAAAGCCCTTTAAGTTTGAGTATAATGGAAATCATCGTCCTCCTTCGTCTTTGCTTTGCTTGCATCGTCGTCCTCCTGTTCCGGCTCCGCATTGTTGTTCTCCTCCTCCGGCTCCGCATGCTGCTCCGCCTCCAATGCCTCCTCGTCCGGCTCCGGCTAGTCCGGACTCCGGAGGCAGGCCGGTTGCGATCCAGGCTTCACGCCGCCTCCAGATTAAAACGCCGCTCCGGTGGGAGTATGGCGTATGTCATTACCTTCAGCCGGGCCATGGCTATCGGGCAACGGCGACCAGAGAAGAGGCGGTGGGAGGGGAACGAATGCAGCTACTATTTGGGTTCGCGGTCCGACTTAAATAAACGCGCACCATCACGTGTACCCGTGGGTGCACAAATTGTAACATACAGTTCTGCTTAGGGGGCGTGACGTAACTCGTATGTGTGTGAGATTCTGAGAGACAGAGTGTGTGTGTGCGACTCTACTCTTCAGACATGTAGTTGCATCGGGATATCAGTATAATGGTATTACACTTTATCTATTGATTTACATGGCCATGTTAACGTGGTTGTGTAAAAAACATGTCACTTCCTGCTCGTGATTTGTGTTATATAATTATGAGAAGTTTGCTGACTACTAAAGTTGAGTGGAATTTGTCCATGTTATACAAGTAAATTAAGGTGTTTATTTATCATACAGGTAAGATTGGAGGAAGGGTGGTAGGAACAAATGCTCTGCCTAGAGCATGTGTGTGTGTGAGATGGAGTCTTTGTGTGTGTGTGTGTGGGGGGGGGGGTCACTACAGAAAAGTACACTTCCGTGATGATACGTGTTTGCCATAGTAGGTCACATTTTCTGTCATGCATGTACATCCATGACGATTTTATGACAGAATCAAGATAGTCATACATGTGCTGTCGTAGAAGTGTTCCATGACATTACCAAAATTATCATCATGGAAGTGTCCACTTCCATGACGATAAATCGCGCGTCATAGAAGTGCTTTCGTCAAGGGTGACCGACACGTGGCATCCATAGTAATGGCTCGCCGTTAAGCTATCGGGTCCGGTTTTGGATCTGATAACCCGTTAACAGCCCCGATCGATGGGGATTTTCCACGTGTAAAGTCATCATTGGCTGGGGGAAACACTTGTCGGCTCACCGTTGGGACAGATGTCATCCACTCATTGGACTGAAGGCGCCTATGATACGTCGACACGTGGCACGACCCAACAGAGGCCTATTCTTGTGAAAAGGCCGACCCGTTTGACTTGGTCAAAAGGTGGCGGCCCGGCCCACGGGAAGCGTGTTAACAGTCTGTTCACATATAGCCCATTTACAACCCGCTAACCCAGGGCCCGTTACGACCTATCAGAATTAGGCCCAGTAGCGTCATCTAGGCCGTTAAATATGATTCCAGCCCGTTTTAACTTCCGGCCCATGTATGGCCCATGATGTCTTTCGGCCCATATGAGGCCCTTTGTAACTCTTGGCCCATTAACGGCCCATGGTGAAACTGGCCCGTAATGAACATTGTATCACTTTATACCCATTAACGGCCCATTATTCCATTGGGCCGTTTCCAACCCATGTTATCTTTCGGCCTTCTCAGGGCCCATTTATTCTTGGGCTCATTTCCAGCATTCGGTTACTTACGGCCTGTTACTGTAATTTTTTGCTTGTGGGCCAAATTCAGCCAGTGGTTACAGTCGGCCCGTTTGTGCCCCTTTAATACACTAGGCCGTTTTCATAGCATCATCAAATACAACCAATTACCGTGACCCATTATGGTCGGCCCATGAACGGACGATTCCAACTCTAGCCCGTTTACGGCGATAATGCGGCCTGTTATTGGCCCATGTTTGGCCAATCGATCATACAACCTGTAGAAGGCCCACTGATGATACGGCCCGTAGAAGGCCCATTGTGTCTACGGCCCATAGAAGGCCCACTATTTCTATGGCCCGTAGAAGGCCCATTGTTTCTACGGCTCGTAGGAGGCCCAGTGTGACTACAATAAATATGTAGCCCATGGTTATTGTGGCCGAGTTTTAAAAAATAGGTTATTGCGGCCACTAGCAAATCATGGAAAAAGAACTGCACTGACTACAAGCAAACAAATAAACAAGACAACAAGGAAATAAATAAGCAAGCAACTTACGCTAGGCTATCACGGCTATTACACATAATACATCCACTGGGCATCAAAGTTCGCCACCGATGCAAATATAGGGAACAAAGCAGCATATCATATACACTGGTTGTCAAAGTTGGCGACCAGTGCAAATAAACGCCGCAGCAAAAGAAGTACATAACCGAAACCACTTCAGAACATCTCAAGAAACAATATCCTGGGTACCCATAATGCTGGCAAGATGCTTAGCAAGCTTATTAAATTTCTCTTGTTTGGCGCTTAAATCCTCCAACGCTTGCTGTTGCACCAGAAAGTATGCATCTCAATTCTGCAGGGACTTCCTTAGTTCTTCAGCTTCCTGTCGCAGCACATCTGATCGATGTCTTTCAACTTGAAGTTGAGACTCAAAAAGACGAACTAATTCAGGCAGCGAGTTCGAAGAGCTTGTGCCAGCAGTAGTGGCCAGTAACTCGAACACTACATCAAGACAGGGCTTTTGGGTTCTCTCACTGTCGTCAAAATAGTTTTTATCAGCTTTCTTGGAGACCAACAGGGGTGTCTCACTATCTTGAACCTTATCTGCATTACTTCCTTCACCATTGCATAACAGGGTACTGTTCTCCAATATTTTGTCCGCATTCTAAAAGAGAAACAAGCAGACACATCACAGGTTTACCATGTTGTATATGAAACTCATTTTGGTAAATCAGTTCAGTAGTAAAGTGGACAGGATAACAGCATGAAACAAACATATATCTATGTACCATGGTCACTTTATGGTCTATATCATTCTAGTTTTTGTTGCCAAATCAAGACAGAGACACAGTTCAAATAATATTTGTTCAAGACAAAGCAGAATAGACAGAATATAAGTGTGGGAAACTATAGAGCAATAACAACACTTGTAATGTGCATGACATGAGAACATAACTATTTATTAAATTGAACTGAAATCAACATAGAGCAAGTTACAATAGCAAACCAGTTAAAGAAACAGGTTTAAAACATAGTTGTTGCACCATTGGAGTTTCAATTCCATCCTTCAAATTTGAAAATAGTTGGTATGAGTAAATACAGTGATGCAAGAGCAAAGGAGTATGAACCATAGCTACAGAACCTGACCTGAGAACAATTCTTCTTCTCCTTTAAGTGTTGAGTTGGGATTCAGAGTGGTGGTCCTCGTTCTTTGGGCACTGCAGTTCCCTTACTAGCTGCTCGTGTTTGGGTGCTCTCTGGTGGAGACGGTGATGTGTCAACTGGAACTGGGTTACTATCTGTTGGGGTTGGGGTTAGAAGGGGTGTAGCTGGTTCTCTGTCCAACTGGGTAGGGGTACAATCTGCGAGAGTCTAGGTTATGTGTAGTGGGGCTGGTTCTTGGGCAAGTACAACCGTAGTTCTATCTGCATCAACTGGTAGCACTATCTTTTCCGAAGACCGTGTTGTTACTCCCTTAGATACTGCCATCACCCTCTCCAATTCAAATGGCTGATGAACAAGAAAAGTAATTGAATGTACATACATTGTATGATAGACAGGTGCAATGGATAGTGGGGAATAAAAGGTGGCATGAAATAATTCACATTTATGTTGGCTAACCGAAGATGATAGCATGACACAATTTCACATATATGATGGCTAACTAAACAGGATAACATGACACAATTTCACATTATGATGGCTAACTAAAAAAGATGGAAGACATAGTTCAAAATATGATGACTATGTAAACATGATGACATGATATAACTATATAATGTGTTTATTAAATAGGTTGGCATGCCATAATTCACATACATGCCGCCTGTGGATAGAATGACATAATTCAAAATATGATGACTATAAACACTAAACATGATGAGATGATATAACTATATGATGTCTTTATTAAATGGGTTGCCATGCCATGATTCAGATAGATGTTGTGTATGTAAACATGATGGCATGATATAATTCAAATATATGATTTATATAGTAAGCAAGTAAGCAGATGTCAATCCATATATGATGTAAAAGCTAAGCAATGCAAGACAACATGCATGACATGGGTAATATAACCCTGCCAAGTTTGAGCATAGACCTCAGGGGGAAAATAGGACTAGCCATCAGTCTCTGAATCCTCCTCTGAGGAGCTCTCTGTAACCAGCAAGATGTCTGCTTCAGCAGGTAGCATTGTCTGCTCTAAATACCTTGTTTTCACTCCAGATACTTCCATCACCGCTTTAAACGGATGATGCACATGAAGAGTAGTTGAATATACAAATGTTGTCAACAAATGGAACACGTAATACAAAAAAATGATAGCATGATATAATTCACATACATGATGATTGGCTAAACGACATGGCATTGCACAATTCACATATATAATGCCTTTGCAACAAGATAGCATTGCATAATTCACATATATAATGTCTTGCAACAAGATGGCAATGCACAATTCATATATATGGTAATTAGACACTAAACATGTGGCATTCACACAGAGCATGTCTAAACTAATCAAATGACATAACAATGCAAGACACCATACACATGATATGAGCAACATAACCCTGCCAAGTTAGAGCTTACACCTGGGGGGGGGGGATAGGACTGGTCATCTATCTCTGAATCCTCCTCTGAGGAGCTATCCGTAACCAGCGAGATATGCGCTTCGTCAGATAGCATAGTCTGTTTTGAAGACATTGTTTTCACTCCAGAATTTTCCATCACCGTGTCAAATGGCTGATGCACACGAAGAGTAGTTGAATGTACTAACATTGTTGACAAATGTAATACGTAATGCGATGGCCTGATATAATTCACATATAAGATGACTGACTAAGCAGGATGGCATTGCAAAATTCACATATATGATGCATGGCTAAACAAGATGGCGTTGCATAATTCACATAAACGATGAATAAACTAAACAGATGGCATTCACACAAAGCATGTTTAAACTAAGCAGATGACATATTTGATGTATAAAGTAAGTAATGTAAGGCACCATATGCAGGATATAACCAACATCAACATGCCAAGTTAGAGCGAAGACCTCAGGGGGTAAATAGGAGTGGCCTTCTCCTTCTGAATCCCCCTCAGAACAGATATCTTCCTCTCAATTACAATCCAAAATGGGTGGAGGGGGTCTATCTTTGCGCCTACCATGGAGTGAAGTGTGCATGAAATTGTATTGCTACGCAAGGCTCGTCTCTTTTGCTCTACATGTCCAGTTCCATTGTGTACAATAACTGACATGCATAGGAATAAAACATAGTGAGATTATGTAAGGAGTGCATGCAGAAATCCAGAGTGATGGTAGCAACGTGTGGATAGACCCAAATCCAATGATAGCAGGCAGATAATGGCTTCAGTTAAAAATACAGATAATGGCTTCTTTACTATTTGTTTCCCACCCAACATGAAACTTATAGTAGACACCAGAGATTAACCAGATAGTAGATAGATATTATTGATTGCTGCCCCAATATGTACCCCACAACCATTTAAAAATGCAAGTTTCAGCATTACTTTGGACTTGACTCGGAGTCTAATAGGTGAACACGATGATAAAGTTGCATGTCATCATATTAAGCGATGCATAACGTAAGCAGACATGGAAGAGTGTGACCTCTCTTGCGGACCCGTATAGTCCTCAAGGTCATCTGCTCAGTTGATGATGGTAATGCAGTTGTCGTGGCTGCCAGCGGCAGGGAAGAAGATCTGAGGCAGCAAAAGACAGTCTGGAGAGCGGATCCCTGCTGTGGTGAACCCTTCCGTCGTTGGAGGAACTAAGCTGGGATGGAACACAACACAGCAGGAGCAGGACAAACCACACAAGGTTTTCTTTGACACATATCTATAACAGAAGTAATTTTGTAAGGGCTTGTTTGAATTTGAGGATACTAACAATGCATGCATAGGAAATAGACAAAAATAGGATAGGAATGCACATGCAAAATAGAGAATTTAAAAACACAGGATTTCTGCCAATCTGGGTGTTTGATTCACAAGAATTGGAAGATCACAAGATGCAAAGAAGCATGGTGAGATTAAGTCAAACCACAAGAAAATATACGGTTATAATGCTATTATGCTACTATCTCTTAGTCTTGTGCTTCATGAATAGGAATTTGAAAAGGAGGACAAGTGGAAATTAAAATTCCTATGGTTTTTCTTTTAAGGATACATTAAAGGAACAAATCCTATAGTTTTCCTTTTCTCCATTCCTTTGAACCAAATTCATGAATAGTAGTACCATAGGAAATTTTCCAATTCCTATGTTTTTCCTTCACTTTTCCTTTCAAGCACTAGCAATTCTAGTAGGCAGGCTTGAGCAAGGAAAAGCCTACACTAAAAAAATGTTTTTGTGCTACTTCTATTACTTTGGACCCAAGCCACTGCCCTACTAGCTCAACTCCCAGGCCCATTGACAAATGCACAGCTCAAACACGCAGAGGTAAATAATGATGGCGTTCAAGAGAGTCCATCACGGATAGCTAAGTACCTCACTTCTTGTCATATAGTAGGATAAAATAATCGTATCTCATGTTATTACGTGTGCTCAGTGAACAATATATATAACATGTTGTGATGGAGGGTTTCATCGTTGGAGCAGCTCCGGTGAGTTGTACGACGCCGAGGCTGAAGCAGGACAAGATAGACAACGTTAACCTGAGTGGAATTCTAATAGCATCTCCAATAGATGACGTAAAATACATAACCACAAAGTGCTAGATGTAAAATACATCAGCCGCTCATCTCTGAACTTAACTGTTGAAATTGAATTTAACTGTCGAAACTGAACTTAACTGTCGAAACTGAATTTTGTTATCGAAACTGAATTGTACTGTCGAAACTGGACGCACTAGTAGCAGAAAAGCAGTAGCAGCAGCAACAACGCATGCGAGAGCTGGGGCAGCTAGTCGTGTAGCAGCATCAGGCGAGGCTACACGTCAGTCGGCTGGCTTTTTCATCTCTGTTCAGTTGATTTTCCAGCCGTTGGATACGAAATCAAGGGCCTGCAGTTCATCTTCAACGTCCACCCCCTTGAGCTGCCAGCCACCACCAACCAAACAGCTGCCCTGGCCATCCCTCTAGCCCCCCCCCCGTGCCGATCTTTTTCTCTGGCGATCCCCACGCCACCGCCCCACCACTGCCCCCACTCTGAACCCTAAGATAGATAGTGGGGTACCTATCCTGCGAGCCCCCTCCCTTCTATGGTTGGTTCTTCCTGAACTCCGGCGAGCCCCCCACCCCCTGAAAATCGACTGACCCAAAAGTCGATTTAGTCGACTGACGTGTAGCTAAATGGGAGCAGCATCGCAAGCAAGAGCAAGAGCGAGAGCAGCAACACGAGCAAGAGTAAGAGCAATAGCAAGAGCAAACCAGGCAGGGGATCGAGATCAAGAGCAGAGCAGCAGCGCGAGCGAGAGCTAAAGCAGCAGCAGCTCCTACTGATGTGGACATCACCGCCGAGGGAGCGACGCCATGGAGGAAGTGGCCGACGATGCTGTCGTGGTTGGAACCGCGCCCTGTCGGCTCGGGACCAAGCACCGGCAGCACCGTGAGATCGAATCAAGAAGAAAATGCGGCGATTAGTGTACAACCTCTTTGGTGGCGCCGATTAGGCCGCAGCTTCATCCGAGGAAACGGTGATGATGCTGCTCTTCCGGTGGTGCAGGTGAAGACGATGGTGTGGGAATGGAGGTGGCGCGAAAGATGAGGGGAACATCGGGGCAGCTCCTTGGAGGTGGAGGACGGGGTGGATGAACCGGCGGGACGATGAGATTGACGACAGATCCTCATCCGGTACGGTGGACGAGGGATGTTGAGGTGTTGCTTTGGACGACGTTGTTGGGGAAGAGGATATGGCTGGGTGGCGGACGAAGGAGGGTGTGGGGCTTCGCGGGTTTTCGTGGCCTTGGTGTATGAATGGGTGTGCGGATAGGATGGGACTGGGAAACCATGGCTTAGGGACGCGCTTGTCCGAAATGTGGGGTAAGTTACAAAAGTACCACCAACGATTTGAGCTAGGCGGTTCTTTCGGTTCAGGGGTATCACATGCATTTCACGTATCAGGATTTCACATGAGGTGGGAGTTTTCGCACGCGTTGTAATTTTGGAATAGCAGGGCGCGGGTTGAGATGGAGGGAGTTGTCGGAGCACAACAAGACAAAAATATATCTTAAATATTTAGGGGTAACAAGGCGCGGGTTGAAATTTTTGGACAAGCCTAACGTGTACTGTACCAAATCAATTCGCACTTCCGTCGATGAAAAAACAAAAAAAATCAATTCGCAGGACACAAGAGAGTCTAGTCCCGTGTATTGTACCAAATCAATTCGCACTACAAATGTCATACAAAACTTTGAATTCATGTTATGTTCAATTAAAATATTTCGCTACGTGTATAATGCATGCAACCTGCTACTCAAATGAACATCTTAGTGCATTCCAAACGTGTATACTACCACTTCAATATGAACTAAATTTGGATTCGTTTCTCTGTTTGAATAAGATCTACAATAATGATTGTTGTGAAGTCAAACCATTTGAATTCGTTTCTCTATTTTAACAAGATCTACAATCATCATTATTGTCAAGTTAAACCATCATTTGTGTATTGTCTTCACAGCACACCACATGATTACTCTCGAGTTATATATGAACTATGTGTACTATATGAACTCGAACTCAATTTTTTGAATCCAGTTTATGTTGATTTCAAATTACAGTACATTTCAAGCTCTAGCACTATCGATATCTATGACTCCTCCCTCTCTTCTCATGGATCTCCCCCTCTACAGTGGCGGCTCCAGGAATTTGCAACCGGCTATTCATGTGTATTCATTTTGCCAAAATCAATGCTATTTTTCGAAAATTGTCACTCTTTTGCCAAAATCAACACTGTTTTGTAAAAAAATCATGGGTATTCACATGAAGACTCGAGAATACCCCTAACACCGTCCCTGCCCCTCTATATATGATATGGATAGGCCTCTATTTCACACACATTGCATGCAAAATTTTGTTTGAGATGTCATCGCACATATTCCCACAAATACATTCATGAAATCACCCCCCAAACAAAAAACACTCACGTACGCACACGCCATCTGTCTAGGTTTGTATCTCTCTCACACACACCCACGTAGGTGGGAGCGTGCATGAAGAGAAGAGGTGCACACACGATGCACATACTCCCGTCTCTTTCCCAACCACACCCGCGCGGGTACACGGTGGAGCTCATTTCTGTACGAAAAGGCAGCCCACGTGGTAATTTGACACGTGTACTGGTTGTCCACTTGATGGAGGAGCATCTACCACGGGTGAACAAACAAATTGTGACTTGATGCATTATGTTAAAAAAGAGGCAAACCGTGTGGGGTCTACCTTAGAGGCAAGGCTCATACACTGGAGTACTTTTGATGTGTCCCGTCAACTCGCAGAACGAGGAGAAGCTTGCTTAGTATGTTGTCTCCCTCGCCCACGAGCGCGGTGGCTCGCAGGATGAGGTGAAGCTTGCTTACTAGTACGCCTTACGCCCGCTCCCTCGCCCACGCGCGCGGTGGCTTGCAGGACGAGGAGAAAATTTTACTACTCCCTCCGTTTACTCCTCGTCCCTACCTTGGCTAGAGAGATTATCATATTGTTTGGAATATATGTCCTTTATTAGATTTCAATATGAACTACTAGTACATACTCCAAACACCGATGTATATAGACGTATTTTAGAGTGTAGATTCTCTCATTTTGCTCTGTATGTAGTCGTCGGATTTCGGGTTCCGGCAGACCCTTGAGGTTCGAACTCTGGGGTGCGCACGAAGATCTCTCCCCTACCAGCTCACGTATCGAAGCCTCGCAAGGGATCTAAGCTAGAAAGAAGAACACGCAAGGGACACGAGGTTTATACTGGTTCAGGCCACCATTGTGGTGTAATACCCTACTCCAGTGTGTGGTGTGGTGGATTTCCTCAGGGGCTGATGGTGAACAATACAAAGGGAGAATAGCCTCGCGAGGGGCTGTTCTTGAGCTGGTGCGATGAACTGCTTGGGTGAGTTCAGTCGCCTCTCTCTCTCTCTAGTCTACCCGAAATCTGGATCCGCCCCCTACTCTATGGTGGCTAGCTCTATTTATAGAGGGAGGCCCTGGGCCTCTTCCCAAATAAGAGCGGGAAGGGCGCCAACAATTGGCCATTTTGAAGGGGAGCATCTAGTACACTTATCCTGACTAAAGTTGGTCTCTGATGTCTACTACACAGCCTTCTTCTTGTAGACGTTGTTGGGCCTGCAAG
The DNA here is from genome assembly GCF_018294505.1 of Triticum aestivum. Classification (NCBI taxonomy): domain Eukaryota; kingdom Viridiplantae; phylum Streptophyta; class Magnoliopsida; order Poales; family Poaceae; genus Triticum; species Triticum aestivum. The sequence continues at coordinate 381,517,341 of NC_057798.1, forward strand.
TGCACAGGTTTGTAGGACAGTAGCAAATTTCCCTCAAGTGGATGACCTAAGGTTTATCAATCCGTGGGAGGTGTAGGATGAAGATGGTCTCTCTCAAGCAACCCTGCAACCAAATAACAAAGAGTCTCTTGTGTCCCCAACACACCCAATACAATGGTAAATTGTATAGGTGCATTAGTTCGGCGAAGAGATGGTGATACAAGTGTAATATGGATGGTAGATAAAGATATTTGTAATCTGAAATAATAAAACCAGCAAGGTAACTAATGATAAAAGTGAGCGTAAACGGTATTGCAATGATAGGAAACAAGGCCTAGGGTTCATACTTTCACTAGTGCAAGTTCTCTCAACAATAATAACATAGATAGATAATATAACGAGCCCTCAACATGCAACAAAGAGTCACTCCGAAGCCACTAATAGCGGAGAACAAACATAGAGATTATGGCAGGGTACGAAACCACCTCAAAGTTATTCTTTCGGATCAATCTATAAAAGAGTTCGTACTAGAATAACACCTTAAGATACAAATCAACCAAAGCCCTAATGTCACCTAGATACTCCATTGTCACCTCAAGTATCCGTGGGCATGATTATACGATATGCATCACAAAATCTCAGATACATCCAACCAACATAAAAGTACTTCAAAGAGTGCCCCAAAGTTTCTACCAGAGAGTCAAGAACATGTGCCAACCCCTATGCATAGGTTCCCATTGTCACGAAACCCGCAAGTTGATCACCAAAACATACATCAAATGGCACATGATATCCCATTGTCACCACAGATAATCACGGCAAGACATACATCAAGTGTTGTCATAAAAGACTCAATCCGATAAGATAACTTCAAAGGGGAAACTCAATTCATCACAAGAGAGTAGAGGGGGAGAAACATCAGAAGATCCAACTACAATAGCAAAGCTCGGGATACATCAAGATCGTGCCATAGAGGAACACGAGAGAGAACACGAGAGAGAGAGAGAGATCAAACACATAGCTACTGGTACATACCCTCAGCCCCGAGGGTGAACTACTCCCTCCTCGTCATGGATAGCACCGAGATGATGAAGATGGCCACCGGTGATGGGATCCCCCTCCGGCAGGGCGCCGGAACGGGCTCCCGAGAGGTTTTTTGTGGCTACAGAGGCTTGCGGCGGCGGAACTCCCGATCTATCTTCTGTTCTGGAAGTTTTAGGGTACGTAGGTATATATGGATGCAAGGGGTACGTCGGTGGAGCTACGGGGGCCCCACGAGGTAGGGG
>NC_057798.1:381518819-381540295 GCF_018294505.1 Triticum aestivum
GGCGCCCCCACCCTCGTGGGCAGCCCGTATCTCCCCTGACGTGCACTCCAAGTTCCCTGGGTTGCTTTCCTTCCAAAAATAACTTCTCCAGTTGATTTCGTTCCGTTTTGACTCCGTCTGATATTCCTTTTCCTCGAAACACCAAAATAGGCATAAAACAACAAATCTGGGTTGGGCCTCCGGTTAATAGGTTAGTCCCAAAATAATATAAAAGTGGATAATAAAGCCCAATATTGCCTAAAACAATAGATAAAGTAGCATGGACCAATCAAAAATTATAGATACGTTGGAGACGTATCAAGCATCCCCAAGCTTAATTCCTGCTCGTCCTCGAGTAGGTAAATGATAAAAAAGAATTTTTGATGCGGAGTGATACTTTGGCATAATTTCAATGTAAATCTTCTTAATTGTGATATGAATATTCAGATCCGAAAGATTCAAGACAAAAGTTCATATTGACATAAAAATGATAATACTTCAAGCATACTAATCAAAGCAATCATGTCTTCTCAAAATAACATGGCCAAAGAAAGTTATCCCTACAAAATCATATAGTCTGGCTATGCTCCATCTTCCCCACACAAAATATTTAAATCATGCACAACCCCGATGACAAGCCAAGCAATTGTTTCATACTTTAACATTTTCAAAACTTTTTCAATCTTCACGCAATACATGAGCGTGAGCCATGGATATAACACTTATAGGTGGAATAGAAGGGTGGTTGTGGAGAAGACAAAAAGAGGGAAGATAGTCTCACATCAACTAGGTGTATCAATGGGCTATGGAGATGCCCATTGTCGGTGTCAAAACCGGCGGATCTCGGGTAGGGGGTCCCGAACTGTGCGTCTAGGCGGATGGTAACAGGAGACAAGGGACACGATGTTTTTACCCAGGTTCGGGCCCTCTCGATGGAGGTAAAACCCTACTCCTGCTTGATTAATATTGATGATATGGGTAGTACAAGAGTGGATCTACCATGAGATCAGAGAGGCTAAACCCTAGAAGCTAGCCTATGGTATGATTGTTGTTCGTCCTACGGACTAAAACTCTCCAGTTTATATAGACACTGGAGAGGGCTAGGGTTACACAGATTCGGTTACAATGGGAGGAGATCTTCATATCGTATCGCCAAGCTTGCCTTCCACGCCAAGGAAAGTCCCATCCGGACATGGGACGGAGTCTTCAATCTTGTATCTTCATAGTCCGGGAGTCTGGCCGAAGGTCATAGTACGGCCATCCGGACACCCCCTAATCCAGGACTCCCTCAGTAGCCCCCGAACCAGGCTTCAATGACGACGAGTCCGGCGCGCAAGTTGTCTTCGGCATTGCAAGGCGGGTTCTTCTTCAAATTCCCTGTACCCGTCGAATAGTGTCCGGCTTCTAGTGCGTGCTGCCCTCCTCGGCTTTTGTGCCCCATAATGACCATCTTCAACGTGTCAAACGAATGCGAAAAGCCAGGGGATTTTTTCATTTACCCCCCGGTTGCATTAATGAACCGCCCATAAAAGAGACGGGGATTTAGATCCAATTCACACCATCTTCCCTCCGCGAGCCTTCATCAGAGTGCCTCCGACAGGGATCCATTCCACCATGGCCGGTCGGTGCAGCTCCTCCTCTGCCTCTCCAGCCCTCGGCCTGAAGATTGGGGGCGGTGTTCCGTCCCGCATGGCGAGTTAGTAGTGCTTCAGTCCAAGCGGCTTCTCCCCCCAGCATATATGGTCCCAGTTCGAGCCGGGATTGCTACCTATAGCGGCGGAGAGCAGGCGGAGAGCGTCCCTAGTCCCTCTCAAGGAGAGCGGGTATGCCTAGTCCCGTATTTGATGAGAGGACTGGGATTTCCAATTCATCCGTTTCTTCGAGGGTTGTTGGAGTTCTACGGCCTCCAGCTACACAACCTCACGCCCGCCTCCATTCTGCACATTGCGGGCTTCGTGGCCCTCTGCGAGCTGTTCTTGGGCGTTGAGGCCCATTTCGCGCTGTGGAAGAGGTTGTTTTGCCTCGTGCCTCGTTCTCAGGAGGGGTCTATTTATCAAGCGGGCGGAGCCGAACTATGGCGCATCGTTGGGACCGGATATCTATCCGGTACCCCAAAGAGGACGTCCGAGGGCTGGTCCTCGGAGTGGTTCTATATAGATGACGTCCCCCTACCAGACCCTGTACGTATCGGCCTCCCTGAGTTCAATAATGCTTCGTTGAAGAAGCGCCTGAGTTGGCGCCCGCGGAACCCTCAGAGGGAAACTGTCAGGGACGTCCTTTACCTGATGAGCCGGATAAGGTTGTTGGCTCATTTCGGACTGACCATGATCAAGGTCATGGCCATATGCATTACGTGAGGGGTGCAGCCGCTTCAATATAGAGGCCACCCCATGTGGGATTTCAACGGGGAGGATGACGCCACCCGGTGCGGTCGTAAGGGGCCAGATTCAGCCGCCACTTTAACGAGAATCTTATCCGCTTTGTACAAGGGAGAAGAAGAAGAATTCCTCCGTGCCAACCCGGAGGGCGGATTCTCCATGTACAATCCACCAAGTTGGGTGAGCGAACACTTTCACTTGCCTACCCGCTTTCGTAATTCCCGTAGTTGAGTACTTAGTCTAGCAATGTTAAACGCAGGAGCTGCGCCAGACTATGAAGGAGATAAACATCCCTCCTCCACAACCCGAGGACCCGAAACGGTCCCTCGATCCGGACTCCCAAGAGGACCCGGACTTATGTGTGGAGTTAATCGATGGGGTGTTTCATCAATTGAGCAAGGACAACGCCTTAGTGGCCATTACGGCCGACTATCCCGGACTACTTCCAGCCTCAAAGGTAACCGAGACCGAAGTCCCAGTATTTTCAAGGAGATCTATCCATGCTTTATCTTGCATGCCGTGAACTAATAGTGTTTCATTTCGCAGGGTAAATCCTTGAGGCGGAAGGCTGAGCCCGCGGTGGGCAGCCAACAAGGGCCGCTGAAGCCAGGTGGGCCAAAAAGAAGTGCGGACCAGACCGAGATTCCAGTGCAACGGTACGACGTGCAAATTTAACGCCTAGGGTTTATGCCCTTGAGTCTTACTAACGCTCATGATTTTTTTAGAAAGAAGAGAGCCCGCCGGACTATATTCGCCGGCCAAGGTTCAAGGCCGGGTCCGGAAGCGGAGATGGACACGGGGCGCGCCTCGGGCGTTCCTCCGACAGAGGACGCCGATGGGCTATCTGCCACCAATTCAGAGGTGCAGAGTGCCCTGCACCACAGGCGTCGCCGGACTGTTCTTCGTGACGCATGTTTTTCCCCAGAGGCGTTGGACGCCTTTAATACAGGAGATGCTATCTCCATGCTGCTCAAAATGGTCTAGCCAGAGCCACGGAGCAGTACGTAAAAGACATACAGGTGAGTAAAATTGAAGGTTATATATGTCAGTAGCCCCCGAGACTTGAAACAATGAAGATAACTATTTTAAGGATCATGTGCTATGCAGTGTCTTACAAAGAAGAATACATAACTGTCCCAGGAGCTTGAAGAGTGCAAGGCCCAACTCGAGGATGCACTGGCCACTTCAGAAAATGCCAAGGGGACGACCTCAGGTAATATATGCTTCGAAAGATAATTCCGCTGTGAAGTGCGGCAGGTGTGCAACCCTGACGATAATAGTGCAGATGGGGCCGGAGTAAATCTGGACAAGCAACAACTCCTACGCCAACTAAAGGCTGGCGAGAGCATGCTGACGAGGGTGAGGCAGGAGAAGAACAAACTTCAAAACGCCAATACCCAGCTGGGCGAAGAACTAAAGGATGTTCGTATTCAGCTGTCTGCTTCCGTAAAGGAGAATCGGCGACTTCGACGCGACATTTTTAGTAAGTGCTTGAACGAATCTTCGAAAAAAGAATTCGGCGAGGAAGTCGATTGACAGAGCTATGTCTATAGGTCTGCTGACAGGTCGTCCTGCGGAGGAAATGCCCGGTTCAACAGGAGACCTTCTTCCCGAGCTGTTGCAACTGCACGAACGAGTTCGGCAGGCAATGCAGAGCGTCATTCAGGCTATGTGGCCATCCCTCTCCATGCCCGAAGGCCTTGGGGAGCTTACAAAGAAGCTGGAGGGAGTGCGGCAGTGCTTCCGGTTGTGAAAGTTATCGGCCTGCCGTCAAGGTGCCAGGGAGGCCTGGGCCATGGTGAATACTCGGTACACAAAGGCTGACCCAAACCACATGGCCGAGGTCGGCCCTATGGGTCCTGACGGAAAGGAGATCCCTGTCAGCTTAGTATATGGCCAGGTAGAGCTGGCTGCAAAGTATTCCCAACAGGACTGTAAATTAGACCGCCTGTTGGATGGTATTGAAGAAGAATATACCGAGTCGGATTGACTCTGTAATTTAAAATGACATGAAAAATGCCTTCTAGCCAGATTGTAGATCATTTGTCATTGCGGACCTTTTTTCTTCGACCTCTGGACCCTATAGTCCGGAGTGTGTCCGAATACCCTCTCGATTATGTAAGAACCAGGGCATGCATGGAGATAAGGCATAGGGGTCATAATGGCTTTAGCAGACAAGTGCCCAACTAGTTATGTTATATTACATGGTTAGTAAGAAACATCTTCCAGGGAGAATAGTTCTGTTAGGGGTTCCTTTCCCTGGGAGGCATGCCCTAAAGTGCATGTCCGAACTACTAAAAAAGAGCAGAAAAGCATCTGGGGGCAGATAAATAAACATGAAAGATCATCTTTTAGTTCACCGACCGAATATTCCCTTAAGAACGCTAGCTTTCGGCTTCACCCAGTCTGAGGTACACATCCAGCTGACCCGGCAGTAACAATCACAGAGGTGCTCCCTTTACCACCTAGCCGAACGAACGAGAACGTAGGGGTAAGCACAGGAGCCAGGAAACCCAGCTTGGCCAAAACTTAAGTCATATCGATGCATATAATGGTGTATAAAAGGTTCATGCGGAAGTGTCACACATGTTTTGGGCATGAGGCCTGTTTTATATAAACTTCTGATAAAGAAGCCCCCAGGTATGATGAGCGCGGGTGGCGCGTCAGGTATGTGCGAACAATGCACATGCAAGCCCCTAAGGGCTTGGGAGAAAAAAGGTAGGGAGAAGGAGCGAAATCCCGGACAGCTAATGTGAAAAAATAAAAATAAAAAGGGGACAGAGGAAGGAGACGAACACGGAGTCCGGCGCTAGGCGTAGAATCTTCGTAGGCGTGCTGCGTTCCATGGGTTCGGCTCGAGTCGGTTGTCCGATGCGTTTTGCAGACGATACGCTCCACCAGTCAGTACTTGGTCGATTATGAAGGGACCCTCCCATTTGGGCTTTAGTTTGTCCTTTTTCTTGTCTGGCAGGCGTAGAACTAGTTCGCCAACGTTATAAGTTTTGGCCCGTACTTCTCTGCTTTGATATCTTCGAGCCTGCTGTTGATAGAATGCGGAACGAGCTTTTGCCACGTCGCGCTCCTCCTCCAATGCGTCCAAGCTGTCCTGCCGATCGAGCTCGGCTTCTCTTTATTCGTACATGCGCACTCGAGGTGAGTCATGAATTATGTCGCATGGCAGTACTGCCTCTGCGCCATATACCATAAAAATGGTGTGAATCCGCCAGTGCGATTCAGCGTGGTCCGCAGCCCCCAGAGTACGGAGTCAAGCTCCTCTACCCAGTGTGTGTTAGATTCCTTGAGGGATCGCACTAGTCTGGGTTTTATGCCACTCATAATGAGACCGTTGGCTCGTTCGACTTGACCATTGGTTTGAGGGTGATAGACTGAAGCGTAGTCGAGCTTAATGCCCATGTTTTTGCAGCAGAGTTTAACTTCATCGACCGTGAAGTTTGTGCTGTTGTCAGTTATGATGCTGTGGGGGACGCCGTAACGGTGTACGACCCCGGATATGAAGTCTATCACCGGTCCGGATTCGGCCGTCTTTACAGGCTTGGCCTCTATCCATTTGGTGAATTTGTCCACCATGACCAGTAGATATTTTTGCTTGTGGGTTCCTCCTTTAAGGGGTCCAACCATGTCAAGCCCCCAGACCGCAAAAGGCCAGGTAATGGGTATAGTTTTTAGGGCGGTAGGCGGCATGTGGCTTTGGTTGGCGAATAACTGGCAACCAACGCATCGCTGCACTAAGTCCTGAGCGTCTGCCCGGGCCATTGGCCAATAAAATCCGGTATGGAAGGCCTTGCTTACAAGGGCCCGGGCTGCGGCGTGGTGCCCGTCGAGTCCGGCATGAATTTCAGCCAGAAGGTCTCGCCCTTCCTCTTCGGAGATACACGTTTGAAGGACTCCGGTTGTGCTTTTCTTATAAAGCTCTCCCTCGTGGACTTTGTAGGCTTTAGATCACCGCACTATGCAGCGGGCCTCGTTTTGGTCCTCGAGAAGTTCCTGCCTAGTTAGGTAGGCTAGGAATGGTTCTGTCCACGGGGCAATGACTGCCATTATTGTGTGGGCTGACTGTGTTGTTTCATTGGCGGAGCCACCAACTGTATCAGAGTGTTCGGTGAGGGGCAGTGTGGTTGTGTCCGGGCTATTGTTTCCGGACTCTCCCTACCATGATACGGATGGCTTGAACAGCCTCTCTAGGAAAATGTTGGGAGGGACGGCATCGCGCTTGGCGCCAATGCGTGCCAACACGTCTGCTGCCTGGTTATTCTCCCGGGCTATGTGATGAAATTTGAGCCCCTTAAACCGAGCTGACATCTTTAAGATGGCGTTGCGGTAAGCTGCCATTTTCGGATCCTTGGCGTCAAAGTCTCCATTTATTTGGGATATTGCGAGGTTTGAATCCCCGCGGACCTCTAGGCGCTGAATGCCCATGGAGACTGCCATCCAGAGACCATGTAAAAGGGCCTCGTATTCGGCTACGTTGTTGGAATCCGTGTACATTATCTAAAGTACGTATTGGACTGTATCTCCGGTTGGGGACGTCAGAACGATGCCAGCCCCCAGGCCAGCAAACATTTTGGAGCCGTCGATGTGCATGATCCAGTTGGAGTATGCACCGTACTCTTTTAGGGAGCTCGGCTTCACTCCATTCGGCGATGAAGTCGGCCAAAACCTGCGACTTAATAGCTCGCCTTGGCTTGTAAGTTATGTCGAACGGGAGGAGCTCGATGGCCCATTTGACAATCTGGCCCGTTGCGTCGCAGTTGTTTATAATATCATTAAGAGGTACTTTGGATGCCACTGTTATTGAACACTCTTGAAAATAGTGTCGCAGCTTCCGGGATGCCATGAACACCGCGTATGCTATCTTTTGATAATGCAGGTACCGTGACTTGCATGGAGTTAGGACAGTGGACACGTAGTAAACTGGTTTTTGGAGAGGGAACTTGTGTCCGTCCGTTTCTCGTTCGACAACGAGCACCACGCTTACAACTTGATGGGTTGCCGCGATGTATAATAGCATTGGTTCGCCCGTGTTGGGCGCGGCCAGGACCGGATTTGTTGCCAGTATGGCTTTTATTTCTTCGAGTCCGGCCATGGCGACATCCGTCCACTCGAAGTGTTTGGTGCGCCGCAGGAGGCGATAGAGGGGTAATGCCTTTTCTCCTAAGCGGGAGATAAAGCGGCTTAGAGCCGCCACGCATCCTGTCAATTTTTGTATTTGTTTGAGGTCTTTTGGGGTATCCAATTGTGACAGAGCTCGGATCTTGGCTGGGTTTGCTTGAATTCCTCTACCCGATACGATGAAGCCCAAGAGCTTTCCGGCTGGTACGCCGAAAACGCATTTTTCCGGGTTGAGCTTAATGTCATATGTTCGGAGATTGTCGAACGTGAGCCTCAAGTCGTCTACTAGTGTATCGACGTGTTTGGTTTTGACGACCATGTCATCTACGTACGCTTCAACTGTTTTGTCGATCTGGTTGGCCAGACATGTCTGAATCATGCGCTGATATGTTGCGCCGGTGTTTTTGAGCCCGAAGGGCATCGTGTTGAAGCAGAATGGGCCGTATGGGGTGATGAATGCCGTTGCGGCTTGGTCTGACTCTGCCATCTTGATTTGGTGGTAGCCAGAGTATGCATCGAGGAAACACAATGAGTCGTGTCCTGCGGTGGCGTCGATGATTTGATCAATTCGGGGGAGTGGGAAAGGATCCTTTGGGCAGGCCTTATTTAGGTCTTTGAAATCGACACATAGGCGCCAAGATTTGTCCTTATTTGGTACCATCACGAGGTTTGCTAGCCAGTCCGGATGTTGTATATCTCTGATGAATCCGGCTTCCAGCAGTTTTGCTAGCTCCTCTCCCATGGCTTGTCTCTTTGGTTCGGAGAAATGCCGCAGAGTCTGCTTAACGGGCTTAAACCCTTTTAGGATGTTCAGGCTGTGCTCAGCCAGCCTGCGCGGGATTCCTGGCATGTCTGAAGGGTGCCAGGCGAAAATGTCCCAATTTTCTCGCAGGAATTCTCTGAGTGCGGCGTCTACATCGGGTTTTAGTTGTGCCCCGATGGAGGCCGTTTTTGTGGGTTCCGTTGGATGGACTTGGAATTTGACTATTTCGTCCGCTGGTTTGAAAGAGGTGGACTTGGATCTCTTATCTAGTATCACATCGTCCATGTCCACCATGGAGCGCAATGCAGTTAGTTCTTCGGCCGCTAGGGCTTCGGATAATGCCTCCAGGGCCAGTGCGGCTGTCTTGTTTTCGGCGCGGAGCGCTGTGTCCGGATCACTTGCAAGAGTGATGATTCCGTTGGGTCCAGGCATTTTGAGCTTCATGTACCCATAATGGGCTATGGCTTGAAAAATTGTAAATGCTTCTCGCCCTAGCAGAGCGTGGTATCCGCTGCTGAACGGGGCCACTTGGAACGTGACCTCCTCGGATCTGTAATTATCCGGCGTGCCAAACACCACATCCAGTGTGATTTTTCCTGAACAGCACGCTTCCCGGCTTAGTATTATTCCTCTAAAGGTTGTGTTGCTTCGCTCAATGCGGCTCCAGTCTATTTCCATTTTCCGCAGGGTTTCCTTGTAGATGAGGTTGAGTCCGCTGCCGCCGTCCATGAGTACCTTTGTATGTCGGAAGCCGTCCACTATCGAACTGAGGACCAATGCGGCTGGTGCTCGGGCTGTCCGGAATTTAGGTTCGTCACTGGCATTAAAGGTAATAGCCGTGTCACTCCATGGGTTTATTGTTACTACTTGGTAGACTTTGGTAAGGTTGCAGAGCGTTCGTTTCCTCGCATTGTTTGATGTGAAGGTCTCGAAGACCGTCGACACCATACTGGCGTTTCCGGGGAGGTGTTCTTCGGGTTCTGGAGTTAGAAGCTCCTCGCCACTTCTGGCCACCTGCCGAAGTATCCAACATGCTCTAAGGCTGTGAGTTGGTGTGACTTCCCTTGAACTATGAATTTTACAGGGTCCATTGAGCCATCCCTCCAGTACGGTCCCATACCCTATAGAGGGTTTTTGTTTTTTGATGTTTGGCTCAGATGCATGGCGATAATGCGCCCTTTTGTTTCGGACTCGTGTTGTATTCAGGGACGGATTGTCCCAGAATTTATCTTCGGTTTTCCGAACGCTTTCTGTCGCACAGTACTTTCGTACTATGGATGTCAAGTCGGCGAAGCGTGTAATTTTGCGGCGACTTATGGCGTTGAGGATTCCGATGTCTGTGCAGTTGTTACAGAAGAATGAAATTGCTTCTTTCTCACGACTGTCCTTTATCCTGTTCATAACCAGGAGGAATCGGGCCCAATAGTGGTGTACTGTTTCCCCGGGCTCTTGCCGTATTTGGGATAAATCCCTAAGAGTTGGGTGGGCGGGTGGATTTAAATCCGGAACCTTGCCCGATATAAGATTCAGGGGCCAAGAAGTTTCCAAATTCGGAAGCTTGCTTTCTTGGACATTATTCAATGAATCAGGCCTACTGCCTGACTTTAGGTTCAGGGCTTGGGCGACATCCTCCCCTCCGCGGGTGTCCGTCTTGGAGGGGTTGGGGATCCGGACACATCTGGTCCTTAGGGCGGGCGAAGATTCGCCGCATTGTTCTTCCACCACTTCAACGTGGTGGGTGACCTGGGGAGAGTCGATCTCTCCCTGATCGGGTTTAAGCCCAATCTGGCCGTAATCTGTAGCGACTCCCAGGGCAGCAATGCGATCCAAGAGCTCGTTCAGGGAAGAGAGCTCCGTCGGATCTAACTGCTCGGCGAGCTCCGAGCTAATGCGGAGATTGCTTTCGATGGCCCGAGAGGTCATCGTCGGCGCGGCGGCCGAACATGCGGTCATCAAAAAACCACCTAGCCGAGAGTTTGGCCGACAGCCAAACCTCGTTTAGCAATAGCGCTGTCTTTAAACACGGGGTGCAGCATCCTTCCTGACGGTGACAACACAGAGAAACTCTCAGTGAAAGCGCCAATGTCGGTGTCAAAACCGGAGGATCTCGGGTAGGAAGTCCCGAACTGTGCGTCTAGGTGGATGGTAACAGGAGACAAGGGACACGATGTTTTTACCCAGGTTCGGGCCCTCTCGATGGAGGTAAAACCCTACTCCTGCTTGATTAATATTGATGATATGGGTAGTACAAGAGTGGATCTACCACGAGATCAGAGAGGCTAAACCCTAGAAGCTAGCCTATGGTATGATTGTTGTTCGTCCTACGGACTAAAACTCTCCGGTTTATATAGACAACGGAGAGGGCTAGGGTTACACAGATTCGGTTACAATGGGAGGAGATCTTCATATCGTATCGCCAAGCTTGCCTTCCACGCCAAGGAAAGTCCCATCCGGACACTGGACGGAGTCTTCAATCTTGTATCTTCATAGTCCGGGAGTCCGGCCGAAGGTCATAGTCCGGCCATCCGGACACCCCCTAATCCAGGACTCCCTCACCCATCAATAGATATCAATGTGAGTGAATAGGGATTGCCATGCAACGGATGCACTAGAGCTATAAGTATATGAAAGCTCTACAAAAGAAACTAAGTGGGTGTGCATACAACTCGCTTGCTCACGAAGACCTAGGGCATTTTGAGGAAGCCCATCATTGGAATATACAAGCCAAGTTCTATAATGAAAAATTCCCACTAGTATATGAAGGTGACAAAATGAGAGACTCTCTAATATGAAGATCTTGGTGCTACTTTGAAGCACAAGTGTGGTAAAAGGATAGTAGCATTGTCCCTTCTCTCTTTTTCTCTCATTTTTTTATTTGGGCCTTCTCTTTTTTTTATGGCCTCTTTTTTTATGTCCAGAGTCTCATCCCGACTTGTGGGTGAATCATAGTCTCCATCATCCTTTCCGCACTTGGGACAATGCTCTAATAATGATGATCATCACACTTTTATTTTTCTTACAACTCAACAATTACAACTCAATACTTAGAACAAGGTATGACTCTATATGAATTCCTCCGACGGTGTACCGGGATATGCAATGAATCAAGAGTGACATGTATGAAAGAATTATGAATGGTGGCTTTGCCACAAATACGATGTCAACTACATGATCATGCTAGCAATATGACAATGATGGAGCGTGTCATAATAAACGGAACGGTGAAAAGTTGCATGGCAATATATCTCGGAATGGCTATGGAAATGTCATGATAGGTAGGTATGGTGGCTGTTTTGAGGAAGGTATATGGTGGGTGTATGATACCGGCGAAAAGTGCGCGGTATTAGACAGGCTAGCAAAGGTGGAAGGATGGGAAAAAAAGTGCGTATAATCCATGGACTCGACATTAGTCATAAAGAACTCATATACTTGTTGCAAAAATCTAGAAGTAATCAAAGCAAAGTATTACGCGCATGCTCCTAGGGGGGTATATTGGTAGGAAAAGACCATCGCTCGTCCCCGACCGCCATCATAAGGAAGACAATCAATAAATAAATCATGCTCCGAGTTCATCACATAACGCTTCACCATACGTGCATGCTACGGGAATCACAAACTTCAACACAAGTATTCTTTGAATTCACAACTACTTAACTAGCATGACTCTAATATCACCATCTTCATATCTCAAAACAATTATCAAGCATCAAACTTATCTTAGTATTCAGCGCACTCAAAAGAAAGGTTCACATATCTTGAACCCCAAGTATATTAATATTAAGCAAATTACCATGCTATTAACGACTCTCAAAATAATCTAAGTGAAGCATGAGAGATCAATAGTTTCTTTAAAACAAACCCACCACCGTGCTCTAAAAGATCTAAGTGAAGCACTAGAGCAAAAACAAACTACTCCGAAAGATATAAGTGAAGATCAATGAGTAGCTAAATAATTATGCAACTATGCGAAGACTCTCTCTCATTTAATAATTTCAGATCTTGATACTTTATTCAAACAGCAAGCAAAGCTAAAGAAAACTATATTGCAAGGATAGCACAACTCATGTGAAAAAACTTAGGCTCAACCGATACTAACCGATAGTTGTTGAAGAAGAAAGGTGGGATGCCTACCGGGGCATCCCCAAGCTTAGATGCTTGAGACTTCTTGAAATATTATCTTGGGGTGCCTTGGGCATCCCCAAGCTTGAACTTTTGTGTCTCCTTAATTCCTCTCATATCATGGTTTCTCTTTTTATCAAAAGCTTCATTCACAACAAACTCAACAAGAACTCGTGAGATAGGTTAGTATAAACTAATGCAAAACCTTATCATTTTCTACTGTAACTGATAGAGGCAAAGGTGTCCCGTCTTTCGATGAGATGATGGATATCGCTTTGGTGGCAGTCGACTTTGACGATCCGACTACGAACGTGCGAGGACGTCGCGCCTTAGCAATCGCTAAACCAACTCCGAGAGGTTATTGACCACGCCGGAGCACGATCAACCTGACCACAAGGGTCTGTTTCCTGCGAGCAAACGAAGAACAAGCAAGAAACTGAGATTGCAATCTGGATATTGCGAATATAAGATGAAAGCTTTATTGATCAAGGTGGGGTTCTGTGACGCCTTTGTCTGGTCGTTGAACACAAACGAAGTACGCGAAGTTGCAGCTATGGCGAACTTTAATCTAAACAAAACCCAAAGTCTAAACGGTGCCCTAAGGGCTTTATATATGGAGGAAGAGGGGGGGATTTCGTGGCCCTAGGTGGAGGGGTCCGAAATCAACCCTATCTCTTGTTTCCTCACACATACGGACTCTAAAAATAGCCTATACTTATGTATTTCGAAATTACAAGGGCCTGGCCCAATAATAAGGTGACGCAGCACCTAGAATAGCCTCGGGACGAAATTTATGAAGTGGCATCTTGTATATTTCGTCCAAGGCTTCATGCACCCATTATGGTGGCTTCAAAGTCCTGAAATCATCACTTGTAACTCCGTTCTTGTTCCCCTTGCGCATGGCATCATCTCCATGCTTGTTCTTGCTCTAATGTTTATCCTTCTCCAAGCTAGGCCCTTCATTTGTAAGCAAAACAAATGTATCCAATTTAGGCAGCATCATATTCTCATGAACATTAGAATCATTGCCAAGAAACGAAAGTACCTGATAATTTAATTGGCGTGCGCGAGCTCTAGTAATTGGTCCCGTATATGTAGCAGTAGGGGCTGTGGGTGTAACAATGGTATTGATGTCCTCATCATCCTCCCCTTCTTGAAATGAAGTCGTCCTCGACGGAAGCTCATCTTCCTCACCCAAATAAGGCTTCAAATCTGCAATGTTAAAAGTGGGACTAACCCCAAAATCTGCAGGCAGCTCAAGTTTATATGCATTATCATTTATTTTCTCTAACACCTTAAAGGGACCATCAGCACGTGGCATTAACTTTGATTTGCGCAAATCCGGAAATCTATCCTTACTCAAATGTAACCAAACAAGATCTCCAGGTGCAAACACAACATGTTTTCTACCCTTATCTCCAGCAAGTTTATATTTAGCATTCATACGCTCAATGTTTTCCTTAGTTAACTCATGCATTTTTAAAATCAATTCAGCATGTTGTTTAGCATTAAAATTAACCTTCTCCGAAGATGGAAGAGGCAACAAATCAACAGGTGCACGAGGTAGGAAACCATACACAACTTCAAAAGGGCACATCTTAGTAGTAGAATGCAATGAACGATTATAAGCAAATTCAATATGAGGCAAGCATTCCTCCCACATTTTCTTATTATTCTTCAAAACAGCCCTAAGCATAGTAGACAATGTTCTACTGACTACTTCAGTTTGTCCATCAGTTTGGGGGTGACAAGTAGTACTAAAAAGCAGTTTAGTCCCCAACTTAGCCCATAAACATCTCCAAAAGTGGCTAAGAAATTTAGTATCACGATCTGAAACAATAGTATTTGGCACACCATGCAAGCGAATAATTTCACGAAAGAACAAATCAGCAACATTAACAGCATCATCGCTTTTATGACATGGTATAAAGTGTGCCATTTTCGAGAATCTATCCACGACAACATATATGCTATCCCTCCCCTTCTTTGTTCGAGGTAAACCTAAAACAAAGTCCATAGATATATCCTCCCAAGGAACACTAGGTACAGGCAAAGGCATATATAAACCATGAGGATTGAGTCGTGACTTAGCTTTTTGACATGTAGTGCAGCGAGCAATAAAACGCTCAACATCCCGTCTCATCTTTGGCCAAAAGAAATGTGTAGCAAGTACGTCCTCCGTCTTCTTCACGCCAAAGTGTCCCATTAATCCTCCTCCATGCGCCTCCTGCAACAACAAAAGACGAACGGAGCTAGCTGGAATGCATAGCTTGTTAGCACGAAACACAAATCCATCGTTAACGACGAACTTGTTCCACATTCTTCCTTCTTTACAATTCTGCATTACATCTTTGAAATTAGCATCATGCACATATTGATCTTTGATGGTCTCCAAACCAAATATTTTGAAGTCAAGTTGTGAAAGCATAGTATAGTGGCGAGACAATGCATCAGCAATAACATTCTCTTTTCCCTTCTTGTGTTTAATGACATAAGGAAAAGTCTCAATGAATTCAACCCATTTAGCATGTCTACGATTCAGTTTAGCTTGACTTTTAATATGTTTCAAAGATTCATGATCAGAATGTATAACAAATTCTTTGGGCCATAAATAATGTTGCCATGTTTCTAAAGTCCGAACAAGAGCATATATTTCTTTATCATAAGTAGAATAATTCAGACTAGGCCCACTCAATTTTTCAGAAAAGTATGCAACAGGTTTGCCATCTTGTAATAACACACCGCCTAATCCAATTCCACTAGCATCACATTCAAGCTCAAAAGTCTTATTAAAATCAGGAAGTTGGAGTAAAGGAGCATGTGTCAACTTATCTTTCAATACCGAGAAGGCTTCTTCCTGTGCGGTACCCCAAAGAAAAGGCACATCTTTCTTTGTAAGCTCATTGAGAGGTGCAGCAATGGTGCTGAAATCTCTCACAAAACGCCTATAGAATCCAGCGAGGCCAAGAAAACTCCTCACTTGTGTGACCGTTTTGGGTTGCGGCCAACTCTCAATAGCTTCAATCTTGGCTTTATCAACTTCAATTCCCTGTGGAGTAACAACATAGCCAAGAAAAGATACTCGGTCGGTGCAAAAGGTGCACTTCCCAAGGTTACCAAACAAACATGCATCACGTAGAGCAATAAAAACAGCACGTAAATGTTCCAAATATTCTTCCAAAGATCTGCTATTAATCAATATGTCATCAAAGTAAACTACCACAAATCGTCCAATGAAAGCACGTAAAACTTCGTTCATTAATCTCATGAAAGTACTAGGTGCATTAGTTAACCCAAAAGGCATGACTAACCACTCATATAATCCAAACTTAGTTTTGAATGCTGTTTTCCATTCATCTCCCAATTTCATACGAGTTTGATGGTATCCACTACGCAAATCAACTTTGGAGAATATTGTAGAGCCACTCAATTCATCAAGCATATCATCTAGCCTAGGAATAGGATGACGATAACGAATAGTAATATTATTAATGCCTCTACAATCAACACACATACGTGATGTACCATCCTTTTTCGGCACTAGAATAATAGGAACAACACAAGGACTAAGGGATTCGCGTATATAACCTTTGTCGAGAAGTTCTTGTACTTGACGCATAATCTCCTTCGTATCCTCTGGATTGGTACGGTATGGTGCACGGTTTGGCAGTGAAGCACCGGGAATTAAGTCAATCTGATGCTCAATCCCTCGAATAGGCGGTAATCCCGGTGGCACGTCTTGTGGAAAGACGTCAGCGAACTCCTGCAAAATGTTAGTGACAGCAGGAGGCAAAGAGGAAGGCACGTCCTTGAATGAAAATAATGCCTCTTTGCACACAAAAGCATAGCAAACATATTTGCTGAAATCTAGCTCATCAATATCAGATTTGGTGGCAAATAGACATGAACTTTTCAATTTAATTTCAGAAGCAACACTAGATGGTTTATTATTAGGCTTCATTTGTTGCTCAAATTCTTTTGCCACAATCTGATTTTCACTCTTATTCGTCTCCTGTTTTGCTTTATTAGCTCTATTAATATCATCTTTCAAAATGGAATCAGGAGTCATAGGAAGCAAAGTAATATTTTTATCCTTATGAATAAGGGTATAGTGATTGTTTCTACCATGGTGTACAGAATTTTTATCAAATTGCCATGGTCTACCAAGTAATAAGGAACATGCTTGCATAGGTACCACATCACAATCAACATAATCAGCATATGTAGAGATACTAAAATGCACACGAACAGTACGTGTTACCTTAACCTTGCCACTGTTGTTGAACCATTGGATGTAGTAAGGATGTGGATGTGGTCTTGTGGTGAGAGAAAGCTTCTCCACCATCTCCATGCTAGCCAAGTTGTTGCAGCTCCCTCCATCTATGATGACGCGCACAAAACGTTCTTTCACAACTCCCTTGGTATGGAACGAATTGTGCCTCTGATTTTGCTCAGCTTGTGTGACCTGCACACTCAAAACACGTTGAGCAACTAAACATTCATACCTGTCAGCGTCTTCAGGAGCCATGTATTGCGTCTCATGATCAGAATCATCTCCACCATGTTCTTCACGTGTAATAAGAGGCAAAGTCTCCTCATCATAGTCACTAGCGGACTCATATCCACCATCCGTGATAGCAATCATCACACGCGGAGATTTGCATTCTCTCGCATAATGACCTCCTCCCTTACAACGACGACAAATAATATCACTTGTGTGCCCTGTTGATGCCATGGAAGAAGCAGAACTCTGTGCAGGCCCAGCAGGTGCGCTCTTGGAAGATAATGGTGGTTGTGCCTGTTTTCTTGTATCACGACTGGAGGAGACACCTGATTGAGGTGCTGGTGCAGTTGAAGTAGAAGATGCACGCGGTGTCCATGATGAAGGTCGGCCTGCAGAAAAGTTAGTTCGCGCCAATGCTTGCCGATCCTGCACTTCACGTTCAGCTTTACAAGCAAGATGGAATAAACGAGTGATATTAGTATACTCCTTATAGTCTAGAATGGTCTGAATCTCTCTATTTAATCCACCCAGAAAACGTGCAAGCATAGCTTCATTCTCCTCAACAATACCACATCTAATCATGCCAGTTTGTAATTCCTGATAATATTCTTCTACAGAATTTTTTCCTTGTCTTAAGCGCTGTAATTTCTGAAGCAATTCACGTTGATAATATGGTGGAACCCAACGAGTACGCATAGCAGTTTTCAAAGCAGCCCAAGTAGTTGGAATAGGATATAATCTACAATGTTCAGACCACCATACACATGCAAAACTAGTGAAAGCACAAACAGCAGCGGCAACCCGTCTCTCCTCGGGATATTGTAAACATGTAAATCGTTGTTCAGTTTCTAACTCCCAAGTAAGATATATATCAGGAACATATCTACCCTCGAAAGGTGGGATATTCAATTTCAGTTTAGGAAGATGGTCATGATCTCGTACCTGAGGGAAAGCCCTACCATTGTGATTATTTGCATGTGGACGACCTGGTGGTTGTGGTGCAGGTGGTTGCACGTAGTTCTGATTTTGAGCAACCTCATCCTCGTAATCTCCCACATAATCATCCTCCTCCGCATCAGCAGCAGGAGCCACAGAAGTATCAACAGCAGCACCAACAGTTTGGCCAAACGCAAGAGGAACACGGCTCGCTCGGCGGAGATCTGTTTCGCGACGTGGAGGTAGTCGTTGTTGTTGTTGTTGGAGAGGTGCGTTAGGTGCAGCGGGTGGTGGTGGTGGAAGACGCGTGAGCAATTCATTAAACTTGTTATCGAGCTTTGTTTCGAACGTCTTCTCCATGCCATCTATCTTCTCCATGGCCTCTTCAAATCTGTTTAGCACATCTTGCACCTGTCCACTCATCATTTGCTGAAATTTATCATGCAAATCCTTATTCGTCATGTTCTCCCAGTCAGTCTCGTCGGCTTGTGATCCTGGCATGGTTAGCAGCAATAGAAACACAAAAGAATATGATCCTACAGACTACTAACAAGAGGTGGTGGTGGGTGTCACAAATCCGTCAAGCAAATCTTAAATTTTTACCAGTTCTTACCCAGCAGCAGGCGGTGATCGGCAACCGTTGTAGTCAAAAACTCTCAAAGCTTGGATAGAGCGATTACCAGGGAGAGTCAAACGCACGACGTAGATGTATGTGGAGCTGGGAAGGCTTATAATATGGTAGCAAAAAGGGTCAGCAATAATCAATTCAGAGATGCAAAGTTGAATAAACGCTCAACGACGGTACTGTGCTGGTCCTAGGCTAGACTGTGCTAGAGACGCGAGCCTAGAACACCAACAAAATCACGGCGCGACACGTAAACAAGGGAAAAGCACACTTTGGATTTTTTTTCCGCTCGTTTTTTTGCGCTGTTTTTTTTGCGCTGCTTTTTTTTGCGAAAAATCACTATAATGGCGAGTGTCTCAAAACTCTTCCTAGGTCAAACTGACAGGATGGGCACGAAATTTTTTCGACCAATTTTTTTTTTCGACTGCCCGGACCCAAAAACTGGAAACGGGTCAAAAAAACTTCCTATAATGGCACCTGTCTCAAAACACTCAGAAACACCTAAAAATAGGATAGCCAGAATTTTTTTCGAAAAATGCGTTTTCGAAAAATTTTGGGCCTAAATGGAGGGTGGTTTCCGGACTCTTTTTTTTCCGAAACCTACTCCGGCAAGGAAACACGAATCGAAATCTAGATGGATCTCCAAAACAAACCTAATATGACAAGAACTCGGATTGGTGGTGGATATATGGTAGTAGATGGCAGCGGTGGTGGTATATGACAGCGGTGGTGGTATATGGATACGGATTCGAAGCGGTGGCGGATAAGCGGCGGTGGTAGATGGCAGGGGCGATGATGATGGTGCAGCGGCGGCGTGACAACTTATGACCAGAACTCGAAACTCTAAAAGACTAGACTCTAAGACCAGCAACTAGACACGACGATGCAACCGCAAATTCAACAAAGCAAAACCCTAAAAAGATTATGCAAAGGCTCAGATTGGTTCGGATATGATGAACTAACCCTAATTTTTTTGTGTGGCTTTTTCGTGGACTGTAGGTATGAAGAACAGACTCGATCTAAACTACGAAAAACTGTAAAATCTCACCGAGCAACCTGGAAATCTGATACCACTTGATAGAGGCAAAGGTGTCCCGTCTTTCGATGAGATGATGGATATCGCTTTGGTGGCAATCGACTTTGACGATCCGACTACGAACGTGCGAGGACGTCGCGCCTTAGCAATCGCTAAACCAACTCCGAGAGGTTACTGACCACGCCGGAGCATGATCAACCTGACCACGAGGGTCTGTTTCCTGCGAGCAAACGAAGAACAAGCAAGAAACTGAGATTGCAATATGGATATTGCGAATATAAGATCAAAGCTTTATTGATCAAGGTGGGGTTCTGTGACGCCTTTGTCTGGTCGTTGAACACAAACGAAGTACGCGAAGTTGCAGCTATGGCGAACTTTTAATCTAAACAAAACCCAAAGTCTAAACGATGCCCTAAGGGCTGTATATATGGAGGAAGAGGGGGGAATTTCGTGACCCTTGGTGGAGGGGTCCGAAATCAACCCTATCTCTTGTTTCCCCACACATACGGACTCTAAAAATAGCCTATACTTATGTATTTCGAAATTACATGGGCCTGACCCAATAATAAGGTGACGCAGCACCTATAATAACCTCGGGACGAAATTTATGAAGTGGCATCTTTTATATTTCGTCCAAGGCTTCATGCACCCATTATGGTGGCTTCAAAGTCCTGAAATCATCACTTGTAACTCCGTTCTTGTTCCCCTTGCACATGCCATCATCTCCATGCTTGTTCTTAATCCAAGGTTCATCCTTCTCCAAGCTAGGCCCTTCATTTGTAAGCAAAACAAATGTATCCAATTTAGGCAACATCATATTCTCATGAACATTAGAATCATTACCAAGAAACGAAAGTACCTGGTAATTTAGTTGGCGTGCGCGAGCTCTAGTAATTGGTCCAGTATTTATAGCAGCAGGGGCTGTGGGTGTAACAATTGTATTGATGTCCTCATCAGTAACAAATCACTTAAATAATTATTCCACATTGAATACAAAATGCCTCTGCATATTTAATACTCCTATCTTCAAATAGAATCATTAAACAAGCAAACATATGCAAACAATGCAACCATAACAGCAATCTGCCAAAATAGTACAGTCTGTAAAGAATGCAAGAGTCATCATACTTCCCTAACTCCAAAAATTATGAACTAAAATTCCCACTGTAATAAATTTATCAGAGCTCAATATGCAAAAAGATTCAACATTATACCACTTTCTGACTTTTCTAGGGAATTTTTGCAACAGCGGTAAACTTTCTATTTTTCAAACAGCAACATGTATACTAGCAAAATAAGCATGGCAAAGGCTATCCTTGACTTCTTTATTGAAACTAAAGATGCAAAACATTATTCTAAATAACAGCAAGCAAAAACTAACAAAAGGAATGACGCTCCAAGCAAAACACATATCATGTGGTGAATAAAAATATAGCTCCAAGTAAAGTTACCGATGAACGAAGACGAAAGAGAGGATGCCATCCGGGGCATCCCCAAGCTTAGGCTTTTGGCTATTCTTGAATATTACCTTGGGGTGCCTTGGTCATCCCCAAGCTTAGGCTCTTGCCACTCCTTATTCTATAGTCCATCGAATCTTTACCCAAAACTTGAAAACTCCACAACACAAAACTCAACAGAAAACTCGTAAGCTCCGTTAGTATAAGAAAATAAAACCACCACTTAGGTACTGTAATGAACTCATTCTAAATTCATATTGGTGTAATAGCAAAAGGGCCCGTGCGTTGCAACGGGGTTCAAATCAAGCTACTGAGATCATATAATGTATAGCCCACCTTGTTTATTCAAAATCAAATAAAATTGACCATTGGTTGCACTTTAACAATTATTAATGCTAATATAATACATTTAGTTGATGGCTTACATGAGGCAAGCTTTAGAAACAACCGTTTATTCCAAAAATCTTAGTTTAAATTTAGCATTTGAAACTTTCATTATTCTTCGCGAAAGAAATCATCATCTTTCCCGATAGCTCAAGACACCCCGCC